>NC_092861.1:55664066-55799866 GCF_032062135.1 Pyxicephalus adspersus
AGTTCTGTGGTAATTTGGTGATGTTGTGCTTTCATCGTGAATGAACCACACACATAACAGAAACTGGATCATTAAGGCAATTTCTAGGCATGATGACAAATGAAATCAATTGCAGTTAGTGCGGTCTCTAACCTTGAAAAAAGAAAACTGTTGGTAAATGTTGTAATATATTAAGGCTATTAATAATGAATTTCACACAATATATAATTAGCTACATCACAAAAACTAGACGTGCTAGAGAAAAACTGAACACAGATTTGAAATCAGCATAAAAAATACCACAAAGCCCACATACATTATATATGTTGACCTATGTTATCATTAAATCACTATAAATAAGAGGCTATACATTTCCTTGAATACAGTTGTCTCACTAGAAGCAAAAAAGGCGTATTACATTGTCCCATTCACTTCTAAAATGTAGAAGTGCTAGAATCAGAAGCAATATTATTCAAAACCTGGCCACTAAGTGAATACAGAGTATGGGCAGGAGAATGTTCCATGCCTAACCACAAAACAGAAAGATTGTCATCCGCTCACACAGTGTTCAGGAAACAAAGCAGATAAATATAGACATTAAATGAAGACCATCTGAAATAAACAATGAAGGCAGAACATGGGAAAAAAATCTAATTTGAGAAGACTGGTATTTTTTTCCCCCTTTAGTTTTGTTTCCATTGTTCTCCACCACACATTCATACAAACTTACAAGCTTAACACATTAAATAAAATTATTCTGAAATCTTTTAAAGTGAAATTAAACCCTAAAACTTGTACTGAGCAGGTACAGTCTTTTAGGGATTTTAGTGTACAGTTCCAGCATATATCATGCCATGAAAAGAGCCAGGAGCCAAGATAAAGTAAGCCAAATAAGCATGCATGGGAGTTTTATTATCAGTTTCTCAAGTCTTTTTTTTTGACAATTAACAGGGACATGTTTACTTGGTTCAGCCATTTTAGTGTTCTCTTTAGTCTGTTTCTCAGGTCCATTGCCAACACTTGTCACTAGCTGCCCACCTATCATCAGTCAACAGCTCAGCAGCCAGTGTAATTCTTGTGAGCATGACAGCAAGACACCCGCAACTCCGCAGGCATCCACAGTGGCTATTGTGCCCCGCAAGAATGAACAGGGACAACAGCAGCCATGTAATCAGCTCAGGGGATAGATAATCTCCAGCCCAAGCACACTTGAACAGCGTTAGCAGAACCCATGGCTGCTTATCAGGATATAAAGGGGGGGGCATCCATCCCTGATTGATGCGCTGCAGGGTTCATATGGGCACATTTTAAATTTGGGCTTTCCCAAAACTTTTCTCACCTAACTACAATTTTATGTTCAGAATGTATTACAAAGAGTTATCTAATATTTGCATATAAAGTAACCATGCTCCTCTTCCTGGGCATCCCCTGACCACTTGCCACAATTATGGAAATTATTGGTTTTTCAATGGAAGTATTTACAGCCTGTTATATTTGTTTATAAAGGTTTACAAGAAGTCAATTGTATTATGCAACAGGGAGCATAGTCTTTAATGCTAAAAAATGTGTCACCCTGGTGTGGACTGGCCCATTGGAATGAATAGGAATTTCATACACTAAAATACGCAATTCAAATCCTGGGGAAACAGTTTGTGTAGACTAATATGGAATTTTATACCATGCTGATAGGGCAGTGTTATCTCCTGCTCCTTTTAGCCGGGTGCACCACCCGGCACTTTTTAGTAAGCACCAGCCTGTTTTTGGGTGCTTACTGAAGAGTTGGGTCACAATATAGGGGCTACCATTCACCTACAATTTCTTCCCATCCGGCTTTTCATTACTGGGTTCAACACTGTAGGAAAAATACAATTCACGGTCATAAAGCCACTCTTGTGATAAAACAGTTCTTTCCAATTTCAGTTGGGAGTAAGCTAGAACTTGTTAGAATAATGATTATTTTTTTATTGGATATCAACTTTCTGTGAGGTCTCACAACCATTTAAGAGCAGACTACCGAGGTCCTATTGGCCATGATTACACAGCGTTGCAAAGTATCTTTTATAAAGAAAATAAATGAGCATGTGCGTTTTCATTAACAATTTATATGCATCTTCCAACACCAATGTAAAACAGAATAAGGTATGTGGACATCTCACCATTTATGAAAGCATGGATTCATATTCTATAAATGGATTTCAGATTAGTCACCACCAAAGAACATGCGATAAAACTAACATGCAGCTGAAACTTCCACCAAAATAAATACTCTGTTTCAATGGGTGAGGCCAGAACAAATTTCATAAATGTGGAAAGAGTAATTGCAACAGGAAAAGATACGTACTGACAGCAGATTATAGAACCCTTTATCTGCAAGAAGCAAAGCAAAAACATTTCAAGACAATGCAAAGGAAAGAGTTTAGGCCTTGTTTATATATAAGTTTTAGCATGTGTAAAAGCAGAGTGTACAACAAACCTTTACAAAGCCTTTGTAGAGCATTTTGTCAAGCTTTTTTGAAGGATTTTAAAGTACAATTCAGCTCCAGTTTACGAAAGTTAGAGCCTTTTTGAACAGGCAACAAACTGTCCTTCCAATGTGTTGCCCTAGGGCAGCACTTTAGTTGAATGGACTGTCCGATGCACAGAAAAAGTGCACATTCTGTACTTTTGAAACTGAAGTACACAGTAACACACAGTAGTCCATTGCCATGTGTTGCATCACAGTGCCATTAGGGATAAATATTAGCTTATCTAAATATAATGTGTATTAACGCAAAGCACTTCTGCGAATAGGCACTTAAGAATATATCTAAATAGTGCTGGTTGGCACGTTAAAAAATCTGAAGTCAGGCTAAAAGCAGACGTAAACCCGCTATACTCACCTGTCCGAGAGTGCTGCCATTTTCTTCCTTCTTCTCTTCAATTATCCTGAATGGCCAGGCCGGGACGAAGTTACTCCCTTGCACACGCCAAGGGGTTCATTCAGTTCCAGCAAGTGCAGGGGAAATAGCCTGTCCGGAACCTTGGCTACCAACGCTGAACAGCACAGAAATTTTGACCGTTTCATGGAGCAAACAGGCAGGTAAGAATGTTTATTGCAGAAGAGACTTCACCTGTCCTATTCTGCACCAAACCCTGCATGATCACAAATATTTAAAGTGAAACCTTAGCTCTGCTTTAAGCAAAAGTTCAGCACTACTTACTTGTAAGCTACCAACAGTTTGCCTAAAGCAGCAGTCAGCACTCTCATGAAGCTCTGTGATTATTCCCGTACCAGAACTGAAGACCAAATTGAAAAAGGTAAATTGGAATAGTGCATACAAACTGTGTTTAAATGCAAAGTGCTACAGGCATGCACAGCTACACAATGGGAAAAGATAATTGCTAAAGGAAATACTAATCAATATCCCAGCAGTGTAGAAGTGATCAGGTGGCTGTAAAGAATCACTTTTACTAGAAAGGTGTTATCTGAGAGTAAAAAGCTAAACAAACTCCTGGTGGTTATAGCAGTACTTCCAATAACTATTACAGCAAGGACAGCAAAAGGGCTATAAGCATCAACAAAGCTGTTTAAAAAATGTTTCCTTGCAGCCTATTGCACACACTGCTCACTTTAAGCCCATGTGAAAACTTTTAAAGTGGATTAAATCTACACTTTGGGTGGAAACTTGATTTACTTAAATTCTTAAAAAAAAAAGAACATTGAGAGCCTAAGTAAATATCTTTATATCTCTCTTCAATATAGTGTTAAGCAACAGTATTACCAATTTAGGACAAGTGCTATGTTTTTTAGGAATTTGCCATAAACCCAAGAAAAACCACATCATTGAACTTCTCCAATAGTTAGACGGGACAAACCACCCAAAATAGGTGAAGCTGGGGGAAGTAGACAACTATTACTTTATCTTGGTTCCAGACACTAATAATGGCCACACAAAGTACTAACACAGTGTTTAAGAGAGAGATGGAACCAGTCACAATAGTTTAGAGTAAGGCTAGGTACACACATACATTCTCGTCCTATTATTGCTTCAGGGCTGGGATTGGACGAGAATCTGACATGTGTACAGTGGTTGTCCAACATAGTTAATGGATCCATCTGGCGGATCCATGAACGACAAGCAAGCGCAATGCACGTGATGGGGAGAGAGTGCAGCAGGATGCCAATTGCTCATTATCCCTCTTACCCTCACCATATAGCAGACTGGCACTGTGTATACATAGCTCATTCATGCATCTCTCAGTCTTTTGTCCTTGGAAAGGATCATGAAAATGTTACGTGTACGTAGCCTTAAGTGTGCAGAGCCAGGAACTCAAAAAGTACAGTGAACTCCAATGAAAGCCCTTAAAACACTGGTGATTAAACATTTTCACACACTCTGTAACTGCCTTCCTTAACCCCAACGGCAAGCTCTTACTCAACACTAGCTTACACTATGGGTAAGCGATTACCTCCTTTAGGAGAGAGAGATTCATTCAGGAGGTAAGCACTTGCCAGCAGAGTAGTTACAGAAGAGCTGAGCCTCCTGTCATATACCTTTGTAAGCAATCACTTATTCCCCCCGCTCCTGCTATAAACTGAAAGTTGCTGATGTTCATCTGAAATAGATTTAGGTTTGAAACATTCAAATGAACTTGTTTTCACTTTCACTGAAACTGAAAATCATGTGAATACATTTTGTAAAGTTTATTTATGCAAATAATTTATCATGGTTGCACAGTGCATGAAATAAAGTCACTTCCTAAACACAGTAACAGCCGTCTAGCATATCAGATTCATTTACTTTATCTTTGCACCCATAAAAAGTGAAAAAAATATTCCTATGTAGACTGTCACTGCTAGCCTTCTGAAATGTTAGTTGCTCCTTAGTGTTAATAATTTCCAAATCATTGACCTACAAAATACCAAGACTGAGAATGACAGCCTGGCAACTAGAAAGTTCAAAAGGAGAGGTCAGCAATGGCAGCCTCCATTTTTCTATTCGTATTCTCTAAATATCAGGAACAAGTTAGGAAAGTTGGAGCATTTTTGAACAAGCAACAAACTGTCCTTCCAATGTGTTGCCCTAGGGCAGAACATTCAGTTGAATGGACTGTCCGATGCACAGAAAAAGTGCAGATTCTGTACTTTTGAAACTGAAGTACACAGTAACACATAGTAGTCCATTGCCATGTGTTGCATTGCAGTGCCATTAAGGATAAATGTTAGCTCATCTAAATATAATGTGTATTTACACTTTAGAATATATCTAAATAGTGCTGTTTGTCACGTTAAAAAAGCTGAAGTCAGGCTTAAAGCAGACGTAAACCCCGCTATACGCACCGGTCCCAAGGTGCTGCCATCTTCCTTCTTCTCTTCCTAGTTGTGTTCTTCAGTTATCCTGAATAGCCAGGCCGGGACGAAGTTACTCCCTTGCACACGCCAAGGGGTTCATTCAGTTCCGGCAAGTGCAGGGGAAACAGACTGTCGGGAACCTTGGCTACCAACGCTGAACAGCACAGTAATTTTGAAAGTTTCATGGAGCAAACAGGCAGGTAAGAATGTTTATTGCAGAAGGGACTTCACCCATCCTATTCTGCAGCAAAACCCTGCATGATCACAAATCATGTCCTGGCTCCTTAGTGTTAATAATTTCCAAATAATTGACCTACAAAATACAGAGACTGAGAATGACAGCCTGGCAACTAGAATGTTCAAAAGGAGAGGTCAGCAATGCTTTCCAATTAAAAGGACCAATGTTAGGGTATAAATGTTTAACCGTGTACCTGAAGTCCATTTTAACAAAAGAGACCATCTGCCTTTTCAGGGCTTCACAACAAGCTTCATGATTTAGGTATATGACCACCTACATAGAAATATCATACTTATGGGGTGAAACATTATTATATGGTACACGCTATATGTATATATAAAGCTTACATTTTATATTTTGTGTATGTACTTTTCCCATCCATTACCACAAACAGATCTAAAGCTTTCTATAGTTGCTAAAATAGACCAGATAAACATTCCTTGCAAAAAATTCAGCCAGTTGCCACTGAGAAGTTAATTATTCACCAATGCTACAGTGTGAAGTGTTTGAATAAAGGCAATGGCAGTTATGAAACATGGAAACATCAAGCATAACATATTATCCATTTGTTCTAATAGTTTTTGTAATGTAGACAATAAGGTCTGCCATATGGAATTTGTGAAGTTTTGATTCATTTCTGTTATGATACATAAAATGTTATCCATGTAATCTATACACTCAATAAATACAAAATGTGAGGAAGTGCCAGCTTTAATACTAGAGCTAAAGATGGGTAAAATGTGAAATGTGCCAACTTTACTAGATAGGATGTGACCCTTCCCTCCACCCACTCCTTGCTTTTAAATACACTTTAAATGTTTGAATGAACAATAAATGATACAGTAAGGAAGATAATCAGAAAATGTAACAATTCTGCTAGTATAACTGCCAGAAAAAGACAATAGGAGGTTATGTGCTATAAACCAGACTACATAGTATTACAGGGTGATCAAATGTTTTCAGGCACATATGTGATCAAGGAGAAAAGAACACGAAGGACAAAATCAGTGTTCTAATTCTCAAACATAGTTCAAGGAGACAGAACCTTCAATATAAATAGAGGTGCCAGGGTATAAAGTATGGACCTAGGAGAGTGAGTGAAAAACTCTACAAATATTTTGACTGGGAGATCAGCCACATATATGCAATTTAATTGTAATTATTAGGGATGAGCAATTAGCCTGTGATTTCACTATGAAGTTAAACTGGGTTAACATTTGCTTGGGGGTAAAAGTAATTTAAAAGGTCTCCAGTATTCACATTTTCACATGGAGCTACTCTTTCCCATGTACATTTCTCCAGCATAGTGTACACGTATTTGTACTATACAGCAATGACCTCTTCTTTTTGCTTTAATAAAAACACTATCTCTTCAACACGCCAATGACCCATCTGTATGCAGCTTTAGACACATTACAGGTACACGTTTCTACAACTGAAGACTTCCCTCCATTTACTGTTGTGATAGCAACTCAAATTTTTTGATTTTCCTTACATTCATTACCATGGACACTGGCGTTTAGAACAATTAAAGAGATTGAACCTCCCAAAAGGTGCACAGACAGAAATGAAAACATGAAAGTGGTTCTAACCCCCCCCTTACTCCTAACCAAATCGACAGAAAAAGTTTTGACTGTGTACTTTAATTCAAATCAGGATACAAAGAGGGTTCTGTAATTTATGTAAGGCTGTGCAATACCCAAACATCACATAGTAACAAGTAAAATACAGCCATGTTGGGTTCAGGACTTTTGTTCCAAATATTGAACAATCTATGGGTATTATCTTTTATTTCTATAACACTGACATTTTACGCTGCACTTTACAAAGTCCATTGGAATATCACCCACTGTGGGACAGTTTTAGGGAGTAAGCCAATTAACCTAACTGCATTTTTTAGGACATGGGAGGAAACCCGAGTGCATGTGGTTGTGGGAGGGGAATCTACACAAACTCAGGGAAAACATTCAGACTCCATGCAGATAGTGTCCTGGATGAGATTCAAACCCAGGACTCCAGTGCTGCAGAGTGCTGGCCATTGAACTATTCGCCAGTAATACTATAGACAGCCGTTCTATGAATTTGAATTAGATCACATTCAAAAAAAGATAAATAAATAATGACGCTACTAAGAACTAAGTATATGAAACCATAGACCACAAAGGAGTTGTGAGAAAGCCGAGAAGATGGTTTCATTTTAACAATAAATGTTTTTTTTATCCAATTCATAAAGCTGTGAAATTCCCAATCAACCCAACAACATCACAAATTATGAGAACTGGACTAAAACTGATGAAAAATGGTCATAACTCATTATTACCCAATATAGGGCAATGCAGGTGAATAATGGATTCCAAGAAGAAGCGCCATGCCATCATTGAGTTCCCATTAAAGAAGGGGTGACAACATTGATAAGAGCAATGTGCATAGATGGATAAAGTAGTTTAAAAAAAGGAGAAAACTGGCATTAACCAAGCCAAACCATGAAAAAGGAGACCATCAACTCCGGTCAGTGGTGTCACCCCTCCTTCATGAGGAACTCAATGACAGCATGTCACTTGTACCTGGAATCCCTTTTTCATCTGCAAAGAAAAAAAAATATTCTGAAGAGCTTTTCCACCAACGTGCGCAATTTGAACAACTAAGATTATGCTCACGTTTATATGACTTTCTGTTTAGCTCTTGTAAAACTTGGTCAGTTGCTACATATGGTTTGCTGAACTTGCAGATTACCTTTACTAAATCATTTTATTTTAATCCCTGCTCCTTGGTGTAGAAAATAAATCCAGCTATCTATCTACATATGAGTAGCAGCATTTGTTTGAAAAACTTGGGGTGTGGGGGTAGTTTCTTTTTTTAGGATAAAATGGAGAAGTGGTTGGAACCTCTACCAGTTAACTTTTCACTGGCTGAGCAGCCCCTTTGAGCAAATTTCCATTCACTTTCACGTTAGAAGGACCGGCTGCAAAGTGAAGGACTTCTTCCCCCACCTTCTAGATTGTATGTTCTTTGGGGCACGGTCCTCTCCTCCTCCTGTGTCACTGCCTGTGTCTGTCTGTCATTTGCAAACCCTATTTATGTACAGCGCTGCATAATATGTTGGCACTATTGGAAGATTTTACCCTTGTCTGACAGCCAGAAAATGTAGCACTGCCCATTTCTTTTTATTTCTGTAGGAAGAATCACCAGGACAAATTAAAGTTGAATCTCTGTAGATGGGACACAAAAAGCAATAAAAAACATTGCAAAGGGACCAATCCCTCTATATGATATCCAACATATTACCGGGGCTGTACATTAAATAGGTTTCAAATGACAGACAGATACAGAGAGTGACACAGGAAGATGATCCTGCCCTGAAGAGCTTACAATCTAAGGTAATCAGTCTGAATTACCACAGATCATACATATAGAAAACAATAATGTGTGATGTAATGTAAATTCTGTAACATGGAGGGGTAGTTGGGATAGACAAGGACTGAAATATGTGCTTCAAATGAGCTCATTTACCAGCTTTTATTATTTTATTATGGCCATAGGATACTGACATAAACATTATCCCAAGTCACACATAACAATGAAAGGACAGACTACATGTCTGAAATGTGTCATCACTTCCTGACACAAACATGTGGCATTCTAGAATATTCCCAATTGTTCTCTTGCAAAAGAACCAAACACATCAGAACAGCTGAATACACGCTGCAGGGGGTAGAGGAAATGAGTTTTATTGAAACTAAACAGGCAGCAGATTCTCACTAACTACTACAGCCTGGCCTACACCATACACATGACAACCACCACAACGTATACAATCATAGGGAACTGGTGCGTTATCACTTATTGCAATCATAAATCTCCAATATATTTCAATATGAAACAGGAAACATATCCACTTATTATTATTAGGAAGCTAGCATGTAAAAGCCAAACTCCAGCAATAATCAGGAGGCTGGGAGTTTGTTTACATCATGCTGTGCTGCAAGCGTTGTCATAGCAGCGGCAGATGCAGGGCAATTTCCAGCACACAGACACAATGGGGACACCTGTTCTGACCATACACTGCTCAATATGACAATATAAACTATAAATATATATGTTATATAGCTGGTCAAATAGGGAATCCCTGACTGATGTCTGATATATTGATGGAACAGTCCCATTATTTCCCCCATTTTGACCACCAATAATATGATGGATCAGGGGTCGGGGCACAGGAGGCAAAGAGCGTTTACCAGCCGACAGATATGTGTGGATAACCAGGTAAACAATCATTATCTGGTCGTCCACCTATCAGACAGGGTTTGGCCAACATTAGGCAGCACAGTAGCTGTTTTTGCAGCGCTAGGTGCCAGGTTCAATTCTCGGCCAGGAAGGACACTGTCTGCATGGAGTTTGTGTGGGTTTCCTCTGGGTGCTGCAGTTTCCTGCCACATTCTACAAACAAGCAGTTAGGTTACAAAAATTGCCCTTAGACTGTATTATTGACATATGACTATGGTAGGGACATTAGATTGTGAGTTCCTTTGAGGGACAGCTGGTGACATGACTATGGACTTTGTACAGCGCTATGTAAGATGTCAGCGCTATAGAAATACTGTGTAATAATTAGAGGAAAGTTCCATCACTCTGGACAATTTTGGTCTCACTTCCTGTTGTGTCTACTGGACAGGAAGTGGAAGAAAAGTTCCTGGAAGGAGCACATAAAACATATTGGAGGTTATAACTATACACTCTGCATAAATGAAACAGAAAAAATAGTTTTCTATTTAAAGTGTTAGAAGCAAACAGATCCAAAATAAGATCCTGCCACTGAACTGGATGACATAAAATACATTTTGATGCCAATTTTAGCTGATGACAAATATAAAGCCAGCTAACTGATCCATGCAAGGTGCACCAATATACCACAATCTGCACTCCCCATACACGTGTGATCAGACAGGGAGCAGATCAGAGAGTGAACAGGCCGACCAGCAATCACACAATATTAATAATAGCATCCCTTTGGGATGAAGGGGTTAATAACAGGTTAGAAGTTCCTGGCTCAGTGGTGGAGGGGGGTAACAGAGGTCACGTGATCTGGGTACCTTCTTTGACTCCGGGCAGTTTGGAGCTGTCGATGCTGATCTCAGTCATGGTCGCAGTGTATATGCGGTCCCAGACCTGTCGGAATCGTGTCTAGGAAGAGGAGGGGGAACGCGGTCTCCGGCCCTGCTGCAGCAGCTGTACGGAGGAGAGAGCTGTCATTGGTGGCCGCTGGGATCCCTGAGTGACACGATCGCTCGGCTCCGATCCTTGAGATTACCAGATCCAATGTAATCGGGGAAGCCTGTGCTAGAATTGTACGGCGAGACGGGCGGGACAAAATCCATGCGAGGCTGGGCTGGCCCAACACTACTATGACGTCACCCGCACGCCGCACATTAACTCCTCCGCTGCCGGAGACAATTGGGTTTAGCTTCTTAACTCACCTTACCCAGCTCTGAGCTGATTTAGTTCTCTCAAAAGTCTTCCATCAGTTTCCTTTCTAGTTTTAGAAATATTCTTATAGGGCAGATTAAACTGCAAGGATACCATTTGGGCTCCTAAGGAAAAATCATCATTGGAACTGATTTAGATATAATTGTTGTTTTGCCTAAAATTGTGAACCTGACATGATAATGTAAGATATTTGTAACATGTTCTGCTAAATATTTGTCTATAGACTGATCATTGGTGCATATACACCCAGGGGGTCTTTTATAAAGCAAGCTCAATCCCTTGCTGTCACTTATTACACCTGTAATAAGAATGTTTGCTGAATGTCCCTGCTGTGTTATAAAACCCCATGTGGGGGTGAAAAATACTAGAATATGTTTTGTAATGTACAAAGCATTGCTAGTGCATGGCAAGAAACCATGACATGAGAATTGTAATTGGCTCAAGCAACACCAGTACTCTAAAGGTACTCCAGTCCTATATATAAATAAATATATATATATATATATATATATATATGGTATATATATAATTGCACACTAGGGCCCCTTTAAAACTTTTAGCGGAAACTCCACCTTTAGCTTCTTCCAGGCAAGGCAAACAGGAGCAGAAACACCACAAGTTAACACATTTGCACATGGCTACCCTTATAGTTAAGGTTCAACCTTGCGGCTAGAAGCAACTTGTGGCTTTTAGGAACCACAGCGTGACCCACTGCAACCTTGTGCAAGTGCATGAACAAAATGGTTCCCAACTGCAGTTAAACCTGCAGCAGATTGATAAAGACACGTCTGAAATGGCCCTGACCTTCTTGTTTGCATAGTTATAATATCCAAGAATCTATAACACATAAAGATTAAAAATTCAGTTCCAAAACTAAGTGAGCATTTACACAGAAACTATGTTGCCATGGCCTGACAATTCAAAATATTGAGGATTTTATACTCCAAAAAAAAAGAGCAAAGAGGAGGAGAAGCAGACCTCACGTTGCTAGAGAAGTCACTTTGGTAGGTTGGTGTGCCATAATTTGTAAAATATACATATCTTGTACATAGCAAAGGATCCTAGGTACCATAAATAAATTTAGTTCTGTTAAAGCCCAACTCCAGGGTGATGATTTCATGTTTGACTTGCTTCTCATGACTGCTCTACTTGCCTTCATTTTGAAGCTTGCAAGTGACTCACTGATTCCACCTGGAGTCTTCTACCTAACTCCAGCTACAATAAAAATATAAAAAAAATTCCTCTATACCAGATGAAGAATCTGATGCTTGTTTTGTATAAAAATAAATTAGCACACAGTATCTTAATCAAATAAATGATGGTCTTAGAGCCAAGGCATGGTAAGACATTACTAATATGAAGAGTGGCTTTAGTGGGGCAAAGATCACAGGATATTGAAGTACAGTAGGTACTGCTTTGTCCTAGCCTATCCCACAGCAACAAATAAGCAGGAAGGAAATTTTTTTAAGGTTGAGGGTCAGCAAGTGAATACCAGTAGTCCCCGAGTTAAGGACATCCGACATACAGACGACCCCTAGATACGAATGGGATTCCTTGCTTGTTGGGAGGCTTGATGGGGGGAGGGGGTGGTTGGCACAACATGCAGAAGAAGTCTTTTGATGTTCTGCAAGCTCTTGTAACTCTTTAATGAGGAAGACAAACTCTGCAGTTGTTTCTTTTTGCATATCAAATGTCGCTATCTCGTATGTAACCCTGTATTAGTTTTTAAGTGGGTTAAATATTTTTGTAATTATTTTTCAGATGTGATTATTATACACCTTATAAGTGTGTAATGTGATGGCAGTTTTTCAATGCAATTCCATTCATTGCATTGTTATAAAGATTTTTACCAAAATTCCTAAGCAAAAATATATTTCACCAGTCAGACATCACAGTTTAACAAAAGTAGTGATTTGTTGGGAAAGAAGAATGTCACTTAATGTTTAACTTAGGAATCCAAGGCACTAACTGAATTGTAACTTCCAGATTTGGCTTGATAAAGGTAATAGTGCACCAGTAGACTTTTATTTGTTTACAAGAAGTGGTTATTAAACAATACTGGTTTGTATGATGTAAAAGTCTCCAATATTAAGTTATAAACATTATTACATTATTCTGCAGCAATATTTATATATATACATGATTAAATATTATAAACCAATACCCATATTTTCAACTACATGCAAACAATTTGTTTTCCTGCTACACATGGTAATTTATATAAATAAATAATACTAATAATAAATAAAACAGCATTGTTCTCTGGTATGTCAAGGTACAAAAAAATTGGCATTGATGTGTCTGTCAAAGATCAGCCCTAGAGCAAGGACTTACTGTTTCCCTGTTTAATATTATTATTATTATTATTATTAATATTATTAACCACCTGGGCGTTACACTGAAGTCTAGATTTCTGTACCAAAAGCCTTACACTGTTTTTCATGAAATTTTTTTTTTAAATTGTAGACCTGTAACTTACAGAAATATGTCCGAATAGGGGGCTAGTAGATATAATGAATATAAAACATGTTTGAAACACACAATCATGTAAAAAAAAAAAAAATACTTTTAATAAAATTAAAGGAAAAACACAAAATTCAGCTTAAACAAGAATACATAAATAAATGAAAAATACTGAAAATGCGATAATTCGGTATAATGTATAGTAATATATTTTTCTAAAACACCTCCCTAGTGTCCGTCACATACCTATAGACAAAACCACATAAATATATTTTCTATTATTTTGTATTGGATTGGATACAGGACTTTGTATTCAATCCAATACAAAATGAGAACAAAATTCAAACTCTCATTATGTATTGGATTGAATACAAATTCCTGTATCCAATCAAATACAAAATGAGAGTTTGAATTTACCAATTACATACTTTGTATTTATTTTGTATTATTTTGTATTGGATTGAATACGGGAGTTTGTATTCAATCCAATACAAAATGTTTGAATGAGTTTCAATTTGAATTTCCCGCACACGCCCCGACGTCATCGTCCACGCACCCAGGGAGAAGCCGGCTGGCTTGCAGTGCAGTGCTGTACATTAATCATGAATACTAACTATTTTTAAATGTAAAAGCGGTACATTTAAAAAAACTTTAAAAGTATTTTAAATTCCCGCCTGTCCCGCCTACCTGCCCAACGATCCCGCCCTCCAGCCACACACTTTCGAGCAGATGCCCTGCCAGCATTTGCTTCCCCTGGCCTCGGGTCCTCAACGTTCACACACAAGGGATGCAGATGCCGGCCGGGCATCGCCAGTGTACACAGATGCCCAGGAGAAGAAAATGCCAGGCATCGCTTTAGGACAGCGCAGGCATTGCTTGAGGACGCCACGGGAATGTGGGAACGAGGTAGGACTTTTAAACTCCCTGGCAATTCCACCCCGAGTGTGGCTCTGGGTTACCGCTTTTGGTATGGAAAAATTCACCCAGAGCCACACTTGGGATTACCGCCAGGGAGGTTAAATAGGGTTGCAAATATCAGATACAGACAGTGACACAGGAAGAGAAGAGGACCCTGCCCAGAAAAGCTTACAATCTAGGAGACACTAGGTTTTATTAAGTTATCTGACCCATTAGAATTTAGATTTGTCCTAGGTCAATAAAAACCTGAAGAGGAATTGTACTTTTAATCCCAATTCTGAGCACATTCTTTTAATAGACAGCCAGCAGTATTCAAAAAAATAAAAGAAGATCAGACTCCAACACTTACCTTTAATCTGGAGTTCCCCCCCTTCTTCAATAATTAGTTCACTAGAATGAATTACAGGTATTCCCAGAGTTAAGGACATCTGATATAAGGACGATTCCTAGATACGAACAGGATTCCCTGCTTGTTTGAGTGCAGGACAGAGGATTGATAGGGGCGAGGGGGAGGTTTGCATGACTTGCAGAAGAAATCTTTTGCTAAACATCTTTTAACTCTTTAATGACCAAGACAAACCCTGCAGTTGTTTCTTTTTGCATATCAAAGCACAGCTTGCTCCAGAAGTTAATGAATGTCTAGTCTCCATAAAGTTTTTTTTTGCTTTGTTTGTGATTAACTCACAGTGAGGGTTTTTATACCGACGAGGTGACGCTAAGTGCAGGGCATCATGGGTCTGCAGTCTGAGGTGGCATTATCACAGTTACCTTTATGGTTGGTATTTTGATGCAGAGAACTTTGCTGCATTCAGGACTGCCCGCACTAGAAGATCAGAAAAAGAGAACCCGGTGTTTTTATGACAACATGATATCACCACCATGGTCTCCAGATGTTTTTGTACCTTAATGGGAGATGGAATACCTTAACTTTTCTTTTTAAACTCAAATTCATTAAGACCAAAACCATTTGTTGATTGGTATGGAGTATGTATTATGCAGTGGACAGAGTGGATCAGCGTGTAGTATACAGCATACACAGGGTGTACACAGTGGAGTAATGTCATGTATAACACAATCTACAGTGTGAAGAAATATACAGTGTGAATAGATAGAACTGCCATGACAGCTTTGCCTAAACATCAGATAATTGTTCACACTTTTATCCTTCTTTGAAGTTCTGTACCATTCCATGCTTTTCAAGTGATTTGTGCTTGATTTTAAAATATATATATATATATATATATATATATATATGCTTCTTACCCTTGCACATCAGCGCTTTCATCAGCAAAGTATTCGTCATTTCTATACAACAATGAAAGGAGTGGGGGTTGCAGAGTGAAATGGGCTGTGTGGTCCAACCTTTGTGTGTATTGGACTGGTCAGTCGTATTAGGATACGCTGTTCAACCACTATACCAAGATGGTGCAGGTCTCATCCCATTAGATAATGAAACACATAGGTAAAATAAGTAAATATTGCCACACTGCAGATAGGCTTTCTGATTGCATTCTTTGCATTGGAGATCAATGCCTAGACAAAAACCTCTTTTTGCCATGGATGATTTATTATAATGGAATACTTACCTAAATCTACAAACCTAAAGTCTTCTCGGGTTATGGTTATGACAATTACAAAAGATGCCCAGAGTTACATAATTACATAGTAGGTCAGGTTGAAAAAAGACATAAGTCCATAAAGTTCAACCACTAGGGAAATAAACATATCTCAGACATAAAACCCTATAAGACATAGTTGGTCCAGAGGAAGGCAAAAAAACCCTGGACAATTTGCTTCAACAGGGGAAAAAAAAATTCCTTCCTGATTCCATGAGGCAATCGGATGTTCTCTGGATCAGCGGTCTTTGTTATCTTTACTTTAAAGCTTTAATACCGAGTTATATTCTGTGTTTCTTGAAAACAGCTTTTTCTTATAGCAATCTATCGCAGTTGAAAAACTGAAACTAATTCCTGAGGGAGCCGATTCCACACAAAGCACCAGCTACATAGTATTGTACAGTATGCTAAGCATTGTTTTCTTTACTCACCTTATTAGTAAAATGAATAGGTGCTTATCTAGGTGCTCATTTAAGATTGCTCAGTGTACATGGGGGTATGCACCTCTGCAATGTAAAGTAATTTGCTAATGCTTGGACACCCAATAGGCTGATTTAATAAAGCTCTCCAAGAGCTTTGTGAGATAGACTAGAGATGACAGACTATCATGGAAGAACCTGGGTTATCCAGCAAACCTGTAATTGATTTGGTCCAGGATTGAAAACATTTGCAAACAATTTTTAAGACGTCAATCCTAAATTTGCTGAATCACCCAGGTTCTGCCATGATAATCTATCTTGTCCAGGCTTTGAGAGCTTTAATAAATCAGGGCTAATATGTTCCTGTTACTTTTAAATGCTATGTGCTACTGATGGATTTAAATGTCATTTATTGCTAGGGGTTATGATTCATCAATACCAAGTGATATAAATAACATATGTGAGTACAGTACCTAGAGGTTATAGAGCTTCTCTAAAACGACCTCCAAGTTTGTGGCTGCAGTTTATTGTAATGTATTGCTCATTGTATTTGTTGGTCATATAATGATGGGGTTTTCTAAGCCTTTTTGGACCCTAAAATAGAAAAGCCCCTTTGGTGTTTCAAATGTGATTTTTTTTAAATTTAAGTAGTTCTGTCCAGAGGTCGGAAGTAAAAACTAAATTAATTTATTGTTCTTTGTGATAACGAATTCTCTCTGTCACATTCACTAATAGTTCCTGCATATAAATGTGGCTTTAATATTTTTGTATTTATTTGTTTCAGTTCCTCTATCTATATACAGGTGATACCATGTTGTTTGTCATTTTACACATTTTGTTACAGTTTTAAAGGATATCTACACCTAACAACAAAATGTAACCTATTGAACTGTGCTAGTCTATAAATATGGTGGCTGTATTGTTTATTTAAGCTAAGTACAGAAAACTACCTGTTGCATAGACAGAAAGTCTGCAACTTCCTGTGCATTAAATGCAAATCTCAAACAGCTTTAGCAGCTTTTTTTCATGAACTACAGAACATCTCTTCTCATTGTAATAAAGATAGAGATTATAAAGAGGGGGGATGTTTATAGTCTAGATCAGTTGTCAAGAAAATAAATATAGCTATATACAAAGCTCCACATTTTATCATGAGAAAACAGTCCCTTAAGTGATTTGCCTGGAATAAAATTATATGATTAGTCCACTTCAAGGAAAAGAAAGAAAAGAATTGAATGTTGAATGTTCAAGATTAAGGCTTGAACAAAAAAATGATACTGGAAATTGTGTCCTAATTTTGAAATTAGTACTTCATATTTTCAGTGAAAAAACATTTGGAAATGAACTGTCCATACCAGTGTACGTTAGCGGTTCTCGCAAACTCATCAATTAAAATATTGTGATCATATTTTTGGCATAAGGTTGATTTTTGGTTTGATTAAGGTTGATCATTTTCTGTCTAAAACAATGACATTATCATTGATAATGTCCTCTCTATGACAATGACCTCTCCAGCAAATGTGACCCTTCCCTGTGCTGTGATATTCTTATGACAGCCAGATTGGTAACAATGGCACTCGTTACATCAATAACTACATTTAGCCATCACTTCAAGGTTCAGTATTAGAATAGATCATTTAGTTCTATAACTAATGAAACCAAAGTGTAATTTTGTAGGATATGGAGGACCCCTCTTGTGTTTCCTGATTAAATTAAAACCTGACAGATTTAACCATTTCAACTCATTTTGTATGAACAATTCTTTTGAATTATGTTTTTTCATGCGAGTCAACCAGTAACATTAGATTTTAGTTTTCAAGATGAATTAGCAGGTGACATCTGTTGCCACTATGGCCTTATTCAAATTTCCTGGCTCAGTACCTCCTTTCATATTTGGAGCCTGATCTAGGTGGTTTTCACTTCCTTTGACAACAACCTAATTCTCAGCATTTAGATAAACTCTGTAGGTTAAATTAGTACCAGTAAGTATCGCAGAACATACCCTTGATTTATGTATGGCAATTTTTAAAAAAATATATTTATGTCTGTGTTTTGGATTTTGATTAGCTTAAAAAAGAACTTTGGTCAGAATTTGGACATTTATTATTTATATGTTTTGAATAAGCAGTAAATATATTTTAAAACTAGTCCATATTGTCATCATATGAACTTTTTTAAAAGATATCCTAGATATAGAAGAATGCAATAAATGCTCACATTTCTCAATGATTACACCACTAAATCCTCTAATATAAAATATTCCAAGAGAAAATATTTTTTGGAAAGCATGTGGTTTTTCCATAAACTCAAATTTTATGGGAAATACTTTGTTTAAACCATTTGTCAATCTCAATTAGGCCACTAGGTGGTAGTGTTTACATTTACAACTAATTTAGCCTACTAGATGTCTGAGTCAGGTTTATAACATTGTAATATATTCTATTCAATTCAAAACTGATGCTAGTAGGATGCATTCATTGAAAATGTAAACACCACTACCTAGTGGAATAATTGAGAATGACAGTAACTAATAAACCAGTAGATTTCCGACAAAAAATTAACTTTCATTTATAGAAAAACTGCATACTTTTTTCTCTTTTAGGGTTTGTTCCTTTAGGTCCCCCTAACCAACTCCATTATGTTCAAGTGCTCCAAAATTACCTTCAAAGTTGGTGGCGCCACATTTTACAAAAATATTCAGTGAAAACACAAATGTATACTGTTTTGGCAGTAAAAACAAATTTAGTGAAATATTTTGCTCATCTCTAGACTGCACAAAGGTACTGTTAGTTATTAGCAGTTACAAATACTAGAGTTGGTTGAATATCTCACTATTCGATTCGACAGCTATTCAATCAAATAGGGGTGCTCTGTGATTGGCTGGGAAAAGGAAAATCTTGATGACGCTTGAGCTGCCATCAGGGTTTACCTTTCCTCAGCCAATGCAGAGCACTAGAGGTGATGAATGGGGAGACTTGTCCTCATTTAACCTCTAGTGCTCGGGGATTGCACACTGACAGGAGGATTACCACTGCTGTGCAGCCGTGGGAATCATCCTGTCATTGTGGGATAACCTGTAAAAAAATGAAACTTAGTTACAAAATCACACACATTCAGTAAATGACTTTAACATTAAAGCCTCTTTTCTTTTTAACACATTTTTTTACACACGCATTTGCAAAGTCAAATCCTGTGTTTTTCGGGTCAGGTCTATAGGGTCGAATATAAGGACAACCATAATTCGAATAGCAACACTAACAAATACCACTATATATATTTTCCATTTATGCTAGAAAACTATCACTGCTTGAAATGTACATTATGTTCACCAAGAGTTCAGCATTAAACTAGAGCGGAATTAAAAAAAGTGAAACATGAATTTGTTTTAGAAAACATTTAGAAATGTAAATTTGCTTAAACTGCACTCCTAAAGCAGAAAACCTGCAAATTAATAATTTTAACAGGCATGTTCTATATTGAAGAAGGAATAGGCTCTTCTGTAAAACAAACCTTTCTACTGGTTCACAATTTTTGTAACTAAACTCACATGACCTCACGCTTCACCTCAATGTCCCCGATAACAATTAATATTACCTTTTATTTATGTACTGGCAACCTATTACTCTAGCTTTACACAGTCTATAGTAAAATCACTGTCTCTCAAAGGGGCTCCCAATCTACCATTACCACAGCCCAAGGGAAATTTTGAAGGGAGAGCCACAAAACTTAACTGAATGGTAATTTTCTCTTTAAAGAATGTATAAGAGGTCTCAGCAATAAAAAAATAAGCCCTCACAAGATAAATACCGAGCCTTGTTGTATGTTTCCAACCACTTATATTTTGCAGCTCCTTCTGGGTGATAAGAAATAACAGCTGAATATCTTCAACAAACATCATCTCATTACTTGGGGCTACAATTCTATTTGTGTACCTGCTCCAGTTGCAATATCTGACCCAACTTTGCCAGCAATATCAAATCCATCCCAGCTCCACTTACTCTCGGCTCCTTGTAGTTTACAGAGGTCCAGCAGAGCTTTTTTTTGTATCTAGCAATCAAACTCAATTGAGAAGTCTAGCTCTAACCAGGTCTCCCAGGAGGTTTTCAATAAATCACTCCAGAATTGCTAGGGATGCATTTCAAGCACCAGCAAATCTGAACTCTTTCAGTCCATCCTGCAGAAAAGATGTTTTCCAGCATCAATGCAAACCCAACCACCAGCCCCACTTCACCTATAGACAAACTCATGCTCAGCCTTGGGACGACTGCCCCAACAGCAATTAGTTACCCCCCAGGTATGCAAGGGAAGATGTCTGGAGGGACAAAGATTGACAGAGGACCCAACCTAAAAGATTCCTTTATAACTAGCTTCAGTCCAGTTCACAAATGCTCTGCATGTTTCAACATGTAGACATACTTAATAGGCAGGCTAATGTCACTGTCATTACCACTAGCTTGGGACAATTTTGAGGGAAAGACAGTTAATGAATGTTTCAACATATGAGATAAAAATTGGAATGTGCAAAGGAAACCCATGCAAATACAGGAAAATGTACAAACTTAATGTAGATAATGTTTTGGCCAAACTTTGAACATAGGACCCTAGTGCTTCAAAGACAAGAGACATTGCACCACCATGCCTCCCAATTTGGAAGGCTTTGCTTGCTATGATTACTACAAAAATTGCTAGTTTATTCAACTTTGAAATGAGGTGTTAAGATATTGCAGATTGGATCAGTTTCATTCGGTCACAAAGATCTACACTTCTCTAAGCCTTTCCAGACCATCTTTTTGTAAAGGAATTTGCTTCCTTTCTCTTGTAAAGGATCTCAGGGTTGTTTCCTAACCAATTGCAAGTAAAAACACTGGTTTAAATTTGTAGTTAATTGCACTTAATGTACTTACACTTACTTTTAAAGGGCTCATATGCCAATGAATCTCTCTCACCATCAGAAAGTCTCAATGTTCCTGAAGGACTTTGAGTTCAGTATTAATATCTCCCATAATGGTACAAGTTTCAAATAGATTTAAAATCCATCATTGGTTTATATGGTTACTTTAATTGTTCCGAAAAAAACTGGCTAAATAAATTGCTTCAGGATTCCCTGAACTTTCATCTATCTCCCACTGGTTTGGTGCAGAAAGATGACCTGGTTCCTTCTGCTTCATATATCATTTATTACAGTCATTTCCTGATCAACCTGACCTTTCTTAAAAAGTCAGCTTATGTATCACTTATTGAAGCTTTATTGTTGCTAAGGCATTTTACGAATATGATCTTTGCTGGCTATAGCAATAATTCAGTTGAACTTCCCCTGCTTCCAGTTTGTCTTTCTAAATTTAATTCATTAAGTGTAGTAGGGAAGGAGTGTATCTGGGGCAAAGGTGGACAGTAGGATTACAAGTATTAAGTATATTTTCCCTTTGAAGGGGAGGTTTGCCAACCCTGGAATATCATAAAAGAAAGCAAATTACAGTAAACAGACAGGGTTTTCTGGCAAAGAAATTATATTCCACATACAGTTTTCAAAAACAAATTCTTTGGTGTGCAGTACAGAGTAGTGGAGGCCGCAGCCGCTGTCTTTTTTTACTGACGTACTGCACACCAAAGGGTCCCCTCTTTAGGAGACAACATTAAAAGAGCCTCCTTCACTTTGGAGGCACCCCATATCTCCTTGAAAAACCTTGGGACAACATCCTTTTTCCCTCCCTCTTTGGGTTTAAGAACATTTTCATCCTTTTTGAAGAAACACAGTAATGGCAAGTTCATACATTGAGCAACATTAAGCAAAGCACTACCCCTGAGGAAGCCCAAGGTGGGCGAAACGCATCGTGTAACAAGGCTGCATAAAAATTACTACACCTCATGTATACTCTTCATATACTGCTCGGTTGAATGCTTATCTTTATGATGAGAAAAAAGACTCTCTCACTAACTAGATGATCTCTGTCTAGTCAATTAGGTACAACACCTCCAGGAATGCGGTAGTACCAAATATCGAATGTTAATACCTATTGTATATTGATACAGATTTGTTTTTGTGTGGGATATAATTTCTTTGCCAGAAAACCCTGTTTGTTTACTGTAATTTGCTTTCTTTAATTCATTAAGGTTCGATTTTATTAATTAGTTTTATTTCTAAAAACTAAAATGCCTCTTCATCAACTATTCCTTGTCCTAACACAATTGATTACTTTGCATCATCTAGCATTTTAGGTATTTTGGATTCATTAGGAGATGTTGTTCTCCATTTGGACATGCTTCTTTATGCTGGATAATTTCAGATCACTTAATTCCCCATCAAAAGAAAGTTTTTGATGTACAAAAAACTTTACAATCACGTTTTGGCTTTGGATTGGTTTTGCATCATCCCTACCAATTAATATTTTTGCAGGTAATGTTTGAGAAAATATAAATAGTGACTTGTCTGATGGCTTTAGTGTACTAAAAAAATGCAATTGATCCATAGTCCAACGGGAAGATTTCATCAACAATTTTGCTCTGGGCCTTTTCACAGATGACACTAGGTCAATGAGTAATGGTGCCTATTGGAATGGCCACTGGTATGCCTCTCTTCAGAATAAATCCTGAATATTAGATAATATCTTGTTCTTTTGGAACTCTTTCCTGTTTTGGTGGCCATTGTTTTTGAGAGACAAAATACAAGATTTCTTTAAAACACAGACAAGGGTGTTACTAATAACTGTTTTGCATTTAAACATTTTTTGTCACCTAGTACCCTTTCTACATAAAGGTAAAAGCTAAAATTACCTTAGGCCTTACTAACAATATTAGGTAGGTTTCATTTTCTTTTTTTAGTTCCGCTTTAAATAATTTTGGTTATTTTTATCATTTGTCTAGTAGTAAAGTTTCCGAATACAGGTCGTCCCAGGGTTACATACGAGATAGGGACTGTAGGTTTGTTCTTAATTTTTATGTAAGTCGGAAAAGGTACATTATTTTACAAAATGCAATTAGGACAGATGTTTGTCTCAACATATTATTGGAAAGCGTGGTGTCAGGTACTTTAAAAAAATCCTAACTGTAAGTTAAACACAAACAAAGCAAAAAAATAAAAAATAAAATACTTTTTGAAGCCTAGATACTCCTTAACTCCTGGAGCAAGCTGTGCTTTGATATGCAAAAAGAAACAAATGCAGAGTTTCTCTTGGTCATTAAAGAGTTACAAGAGGTAGCAGAACAGCAAAAGATTTCTTCTGCAAGTCATGTGAACCGCCCCCTCTCCCCCTCCCCCTCTACATTAAAACCTGGGGGATTGAGAATGAATAGGAGCGCATAGCTCTTGGGTGCTCTTTCTGTGCATGCCTGAGCACCTCGGGCATGCGCAGAAGCCTTTTTGTGGGGGAAAAAAAAATTTGCTGATCTCACGCATGTGCAGTGAGATTGGCACATTTTTTTTTCATCCTACGTCACCTAATGTCAGATGTCCTTAACTCGGGGACTACGTGTATTTGGGTATTACATCCCTATTTCAGTGTTTCTTTTTAATCCACTAAACCCATCCCAGTTAACCTGTTGTAAATTTAGGTTCTGTCAAAGGATTAACACTTTTTTATTAAGATTTTTAAAGGATTTATTTGGTCTTTTACTCATATCAATTTTTTTTTGTAGGCATAAACCAAGCTGTACAAATATTAGGTCTATTTTGCCTCTATTACTTTTTAGTTTCCAGTGAAATTATCCTGCAAAATTTATTGTCCCCTTATAGAAACCATTGTTATCTGAACCAAATTGGAAAGTGTGTGAATGTCAAGTTTGAGGTGCATTTTATATTGAGATGTTGATCTAAAGAGTTCAGAGATCAAACTAGTTCTAGATTGGTACAATACAGGGTTATTTAATAAAAAATTGGATTTTTTTCCAATTAGTTTAGTGTTAGAAGAAGAAGATTATCTGGCTCATGATTGCAGCCATAAGCCACCACAGCCCAATTTACCATGTTTAATCCCTTCCACATCGTCTGTTACAGCAGCAAAAAGGATCAAGCACTTAGCAGTCTGTCCTATGCTCCGCAACTTGCAGCATCCCCAGTTTCCCTTTAGCTGTGAATGTGTCTATCTTTTCATCCCCAGCACATACTTTGAGGCCCTGTGCAGCTTAAGGGAGTTATAGAGTATGTGCTTCAGCCAGTGAGCAGACTAATTGCTGGCAATGACTGGCTACTGATCTTTTGAAGCTTCTCTGCTCCCAGGTGCTAGTTGCCTTTTGTAGTTTTTAGCTGGTCCTCAGTCAGTTCTTCTCTAGCTGCCATCTATTGTGCACAGAAAACCTGGGGGCAACCATGTGCTAAGAAGTTGCAAGTAGCCTCCCCCAAGTGATCGGGGACTTGCTATCAATGGAGAGTGTGGAGTTAATTTGGGGTATTGGCACCTAGCGAGCACTGGCGCAGGACCAGCAGAGTTGTCCGTTAGGGGCTAATATTCTAGCCTTTCCAGCCATTTACTTTTTATTTTTTGAGATTAGCCTGAGCTTTGCAGCAAGGCTTAATTTATAAAGTTTATTTTCCTTTGGTTAAATAAAATATTGTATTTAGTAACTCCTTATTGAAACACCACTGCTGATTTACTTTGTATTGTGTTGTCTTGGCTTGAGCCTGCAAGAAATACAAGAAACATCTCTCTACGTCTACCACATTTCATTTGTTGTTTAAATAATACTTTTTAGTAGATTAAACTTTTAGTGAAAGCAATGAACTGTACTGTAACCTTTGTTTTGTTAGAGTCTGTAATAAACGATTTTAGGCTTGTGTTGATGACATCAGTTTAATTTTGAGGCCTTTAGAGTTTATGGATAAGTGCATCTGAACTGCAGTTGATCTCCTATTAACCTGTATTACATCTGCTTTAAATGGTTTCTGCATTCACGTAGACTTGTAGGGGACTGCAAAACCTTTCCCTAATCTTATTTAAACTGAGGCCCATCAGCACAGATCATTACAGAAATGGGAAGAAAGCAGTAAGTCGGATATTTTAATAGTAAACAATATCAATCTTACGTTAACTATTATGTACAGGATGTACTACGTGAAACAGGTCTATATTTACAATGTTGGGAAAAAAACATTTTCTGTTTTTTTTTCTGGATTTTGGTTATTTGGTATTTATAAAAGTATAGACATCCAAAGTGCTAGCAGCAGAAATGATATCAAGGTGTTAAGTATGTTTATCAATACTCAGATATGAATTACTGAAATGTTTAGGAAACATTTAATCATACCCCTTAGCTTTTACGTAATACTTCTATTTTACATAATTGATCTATTTTTTTCCTGCTATATTTGGATTTCAGTCTGATTCACAAAACTGTCCATTAAAAAAGCACGTAGTTGAACAGTGGCCAAGACATCATCACAGATGAATCTAAGCTCTTAAGTTAATCACAAATGAATGATATCATATCTATTAAATGGTCTCTGAAGCACAAAACTTTTTCCTGTATTTTAAAAAATAAAAATATAAGTATGGAAGAACTTGTAGGCACAGTAAAGTCAGCATGTTGTAAACCCAGTACTATACTAAACCCTGACACACCATCTATTGCTTCATTTACCACACTAATTATAATATTTGAAATGATAGCTGTGTGAGAAAATATGGGATTATTTAAATTAACCTTACAAGTAATGAACCTAATCATTTAGATTTTTAAGTATCCATACACCTAGAAAGATGGTTAGTAGATAATAAACAATCAGGTCAGCAATGATCTTTTTACACATAATATACATATTAGTCTCCTGAAAAATGTATGTTCTTTAAGACCCCTGATACCTTCCTGGTACCCTTCCCAAGTACAGCAGGGGCACATAGTGCCCTATGTGCTTTTTACCCAGCCACTACTAGGCAGGAATAACAGCAGTGAGCCTGGTTTTGCTCAGAGCAGAATGCTTCTGATTTCAACGACTACAGAGTGAAATGGGAATTGCCTTCAATATTTATTTTGTTTTTAATCAAACACTCTAGAAGTGAGAGAGCCCAGGATCCATTTGGGATATGATTAAGGAGTGGTGGTACTACCAGTGTGTCTGTAGAATTAATTGATCAGTAGTGGAACAATAGTGTTAATTAGTTCATGGTCATGGGTGATCCTGCCCCCTGATGACCACCTGTCAATGAAAATGTCCACTGCTGTTTTTCTTAGCAGATATACACCCCATTGTCTTTGCCATAAGCATTTCCATTGACTGTCAGTCCTCAGGGGGCAAGATTGTTCATGACACCAACCAGTAAAACTGTTCATTAACAAAAGTTGCAGGGGTTATTGTACATAGCAGGCAGCAGTGTACAGTAGTATACTTCTATTTTCAAACATATACATATCTGTCTATCCATTGGTCTTTTCATCTGTGTATGTATTATGTGTTTAAAGAAGAGGCAGCATACTGTACTTGATTGCAAAGAAAGGAACTTCGCTTTAATATGGCCCTTCACTGGTCCATGGGTGGATAAATCAATTAATGATTGATACCCCCATGATATTGATGGTATGCCTGGCACAATAGCTTTGCAACCATCAACCAGCCAGATCAATCACCAATTCACTCCACCTAGGCAGGGTAATGTATATGAGTGGAGAGTGCTTCTAACAACCAGCAGCCAATGGCAGGCTCCTAACTGCATAATACCGGTATAACAACAAAGTCAGCAGAATAGGTATTGTATTCCTAGATTGGAAGCTCTTCAGGGCAGGGTCCTTTCCTCCTTCTGTGTCACTATCTGTATCTGTCTGTCATTCACAACCCCTATTTAATGTACAGTGCTGCGCAATATGTTGGCGCTATTTTTTAATAATAATTATAATAATAATAATAATAGGAATAAGAAGAATAAAGGGTGGGAAACTCTCCCATTGGCTGTTGGTTGTTAGGAAGCACTTCCTGCTGATTTACATTCATTTTTGTTGTTGAAGAAAAAAAGTTGGGGTTTATGGGGATGTTGGGGGTAGAGGAGTGGTGTTTGATCGGGCAAATTTTGGGAATGCCCTAGTTTTCAATTGATGAACATTATAAATAATATTTTCTAACCTATTGAAACCATTGATCAGTGTATGACCCGAAGCGTGACATTACTATAATTTAGCACTAAGTGATTTCCCCTAGGTGTTACTGAACAATATCTGTACAAAAAAAAGTATAGCTCATCTAAAGTGTAGCTGTCAGGAAATGTAATCCAACTAACATAGTTACCTATTAGCAAGATCTACAAGATGAAATGGTTTTTACCTTGACTCTTAATAATTAACAGTCCCCAGTGTTTTCACATAACTAATTATAATCGGAAGGTCAGTCAATAATGTCATCACAAGTCCATAGTTAGTAGTTATTAGCTCTGAATGACTAATAAATGTTTTCCAAAAAAAGGTCAAGAAATAGGAATCTACCTATAACCTACACAAATACTCTTGTTTCTTGACATTTGAAACTGCTCAGTTCAGTGTTTACTGAACCTAATCAGTGTTTTTCAGAAAAATTCACTGAGGTACAATGTTGCTTAAACAAATGCAATGGCTGAAAATTTGCATGCAGTTTTTCTGAATAACCCCACCTGGTATCTGTAAGGTTTAAGGACCAAAAACTAGAATGCTTATACTGTCAAGAATTCAAAATGTAAACTTGAATATAGATTTTATCCTACTAATGATCTTTTACTCAATTTTAACACAAAAAATTTTAAGGTGTACACAATTCTTCCAGTCTTTCAAATTCAGACCAGGGATTGTCATCTTCCTCCAAATTGCAAACTTTTGAAAAGAAAATGAGAAATGTGACAGTGACAGATAGTTGTAGAAAATCAAAGGCAAGAAGAGTCACACCTGAAGTCATCAGCAGTGGAGGACATCCATTCATCTAAAATTAATCAAACCACTGGTCAATTTCTGCCTTGTGTTCTTTTAAGATACACAATGTATTACAACTTCCCCTGACATCTTTGAAAACCAGCTATGTCTCATTGATGAATTTCATATTTGTCTTCAGTCTTCTTCGAACCCTTGCTTTATCATCTGTTTTCTGTACTTACCTCATAGGATCATATCTTGAGGCACAAATGTCACTGTAAAGATTTGAATCCTAAAATCAATTCAATTAGTGATTCTTGAGCCTTCATCATTGCACTCGCTATAAACATCTCAGCGTAATTAAAATGAGAGCATGGAAATGCAACAATAAATTACCATGAGCCTGCCACCAGACCCTCTTTGTATTTAGAATGTGTATTCCAGCACTCATTTTATTGGTCATGTCGTGGATGGATTGATCTAGGTTTGACGTCAAGAAATTCACGCAGTTCATTTGTCAGTTTTCCAAGAATTGAATGTCATTGACAGGATAAATGATTTTCATTGGAAGTTTTTTGGAATATGACACAATGACATGTCTGGGGACCATTTAAAAGTCAGCCCAACTGGGAGAAACACATGCAAATACCAGGTCCTCTTCAACACAGGTCCATCAACCTAAGGAGCAATATGATGGATAAAGCCACTTCCATTTATCTGTGCTTTGGGACATTAACTTTCTTGTTCATGATCTCCTCTCATTCAACTCAAGGAAAGCCTTATATATTACAAGGTAAGAACATATACAATATTGTATTAATGTTTTGCTGTATCCTATCTTGCATTACCTCAAGCATGAAAAAAAAGTATTGATTTTTAAATCGCTGCATAAATGTACATGGAAACCAATTGGAATTTACTCAATAAATCATAAGATAAGTTTTGTTATTGGCTGGTATAGATTACTTTACTTAGGATAATAAACAAATTGATCTGTCACCACTCCTCATTTTTCTGTCATATATAGTCACTATCTTCTAGGAAACTAATATTCAATCTTACATATTATTGGATAAATATTTTAATACATGATTATATATTAACAGGAAAACATATACATAATTATTACATTGCTACTCTTGGAAATTAGTTCCTGTTATCTGTTCTAATTTTTATTCTAGGCTCAATACATATTAGTCTAGGATTTCTGTTTATCTATTTTTCAATGTTTCAAAAAAGTACAAACATGAACTATTGCAAGTGGGTCTATTTTCCCTTTGGTTTAATTCCACACATCTTGTTGTTTAGCATTTAGGCAGCAGATATCAGACATAATGTTCAGGCTGTGTGATGTGTAATTTAGCCGCAGGGGCTACATAATATAGTGCAAATAAAGGATCATATTCTAGATAAGTAGTTGTGACAGAATGAAAATGATATTTTTACTTGATATAATAAAAATGCAAAATATATTAGCCCATATTTTTTTTATAAACTGAATACTCTTTCAGCATACAGATACTGGAATAGGTGCACTCAAGTGCACTCCACACTGGCTAATGAATATACATTTTTTAAAAACATTTAAAGATAATTATTAATCAGTCCTGTGATGTATAAATAAAAAAGTTATGCTTTTAGAAAGGGTTCAAATGGGGTTTTGCCCTATAACCACCAGTCAGACACAAAACACTCCTAAACTTTTGCAGTTTAGATATCTAATCATGCCTGACAAAGAGATAACAAAATGTGATTAAAATGATAACCTCTTTGTAGTGAAAAGACTGACTTTGTAATGCATCAGGGTTCAACAAGTAATAGTAAAATGCAAGTAATTACAAAATATTGTTCATCAAAATACTTCTAAGCCAATAGTCATGCAAGATGTAGAATACATGCTAAATGAGGATTTAAAAATGTCAAGCTACATTTAGCAGCAGATCTGTTAATTAGGGAAGCCTCCAACATGAAATAAACAGTTGCAATGTTGTTTTTTGCAATGGCAATGATTAGTAATGCGATTTACATAGAATCATTTGTTAGAATTAATAATTTTTTTATATACCAGAAGAGCTTTCATATAAGTATATGAGTATATAACTGATTCTTCACTTAAAAAGCTTCATGTACATGCTTATGCACAGGAAATCCCAATGTGGAGGAAGACACATAGAGCAATATGTATATTTTGTAAAGATCCATAGTAACTGAGCATAAACCGAATCCTGAGTGAACTGCAGTGATCCCATCTCTGTTTGCCATGAGTTAATGCTTTTTGCACATGAGCTCCAAAATGCCACGTCTAGACAAATACATTTTCAGATATGTAGAGTAAATAAACTGAACTAACAAAATACAAAATGGTGAAAATCCTACTTATTGATATTTGTACCATACACCCATATTTTCTTGTCTTTTAAATTCTCCTTACTCTATATCAAAGGAGAAAATGTAAAACAACTAAAAATGCATTTTTTAATTTCTCAGTGCAATGTACTTGTCAATTCATAGATAATGAAATGTTTCCAGAAAAAGAAGATATGACTCACCAGGACATGCTATTGACGCTTCTCCTTAATAAACACATTCCACCAAGGAGACCTTCACACTATGGTAAGAAGTTATGTCTGTACAATAAAGTTTAAATAAAGGGCTTATTCTGTAATACTAATGCAACATTAAATAAGCAGCAGTAGTCGTGTGTCACTCAGGATGCAGGGAAAGTAGTATGTAATGTATAGTGCAAAGGTTATTGATATGTAATGCAGAGTTCAGAGGTCAGTAGTATGTAACACATAGTTCAGGGGTCAGTAATAAAGTAGAATAGGGAATAATGAGGACTTGGTATATAAAATTTTATTGTATGTATTGTATGAAAAATAAATGGTATTTTCTGTAGTTATAGCTTGTTCTTGGTATGGGTCCAAACATTTGCTCGTCTGTTTCCGGTATGGAACCCATCAGCCAAATTATTGGTGGGTTGCGTGCACCTAACAAGTTTGGAATGTTTACATGGAACCTTTACCCTAAGGTACTTGTTTGGCTGCTTGACAGCTTAAGAAACGCAATCTCTGCATGCCAGTGTGAATAGGACCTAGAGGCTCCATAACTGCTGTCTGATATTCATGGGTATTCATTAGTTCATTCGGAGACCAGTTCTACCTAACATAGAGGCTCTGTTTGTATGTCCACTTTGACTAACATGCAAAAATGTAAGTGCATGTTCTAGTAAAGAGGTAAGTATTTAAAAGTGTTGGCAATCACTTTTCATGTTGCAGCAGTAGGGAGCATCCGTGTATATGTTTTGATTTTAAGTTCACTTTTAGCCCATTATATCTGACAACTATTATGCATCATTTTACAGAGATGGAGCTGGAGAGCAAGCTAGAGCAACTGGAACAGGTAGGTTATCATTTTATTTTCAAAAGATGATATATACAGTATGAATGCATGTGTACCACTCACCCTCCCTGTAATGCCACTGTGTATCCCTGGGTTCTTCCCTACGTGGTAAGATCAGAAACATACACAGACTTGCAGAGTTGTCTTTGTAGTTTGTAGTTATATTGTAAAACTCCAACACACCCAGAATAAGGTTTAAGGTCAGCAGAGCATTACATTGGTCAGACCAACTCCATGCAAAGTGCAATCTTCCCATGCAGTAGCTAGCGGCAAGCTGATCCAAATGCAATATTGACATCTCCAAAGCAGAGTGTGAATTTCCCTAAGGTACCTGTCCTGCAAATGAAAGGCCCTGGGGAATACGATTCCTAAATCCTTTAGCTTAGAGCCTCAGTCGAGTCAAGCCACTGAAGCCATCAGGGCCAGCTCTCCTGATTTCTCACCCCATCAGCATGCCATGTCTCCAAAAGATACCCCAGCACTCAGTTCTCTAATATTTGAACACTTGTCATCCACTCAATTCAATTCATCCAATCCATTCAAAAAGGCACCAAAATAGCCCATAGGCCACAAAATTACTTCAGCAGAGAAGTGATTAGTTGTCACTATTCTTACCCAGAACCACCTACGCAGCAACAGGCATCCAACCATCACTCTATGGAGAACCAAGTTCTAGAATAGTCTGGAAATCCTGAAATTAACTCTAAATTCTTATAGTGACCCTATCATACTAAAGAATGTACTGTATATATAGTATTAAATGTAATTTAATACAGATTTAGGCCAACTCTAAATAGTTTAACTACATTACTATTAAAGTGATTCTGTTCTTTCAACAAATAAGTAAATGAAAAGACTATTGAAAAAGATTGATTTTTAAAATTGACTACTACAGTGAATTTTTCACCCAATAATAGTTTTTGGACAGGCAGCAGCTTACTAGTTAAACAACCATCATGTTTTTTTTCTGTCCAGGATAATTGTTTTTTTTCTGTCCAGGATAAGAAAGTATTACAGCCAATGAGACAGTATGACAGCCAGAAAACTTGCATTTTCAGTAGGATATGAAAGAAGTAGTACTTTATTCTTCATACAGATCCATGGCAAGGATGAAAACCCATTTAAAATAAATAATTTCAACACATAAGTGCAGTGAACATTCCTCTGAAGGACTCTTGGTGCCTTTTATATATTAAAGGGTTATTTTGCATAGTTGCTTTTCCTATTGTCACATTATTGGAGACTAATGCTTCAATATCAGTTTCTCATTCCTATTAAGCATATTGAATGATTGCATATGGAATTAATATTTATCTTTATTTAAATTACATAAAGTAATTAGATAAATTACTAGATTTAAAGTAATAATAAATTTATTACATAAAGTAATAAATCTTGCAAAACAGACAAGTCATCCATAAATGTAACAATATTATATTGATTTAGCTGGAAAAACTAAAAGAACTTAAAGAACAACTTCTGGAAGATAAAAGCGGAGATATGAGCTACACCGTGGATAGGCTGTCACCATCACACCACAACAAACGAGGTAGGTCATATATTCCTTTACCAAATAGGGTTTGATTTACAAAAATTTTTACCTATTTAATTAAAGGCAAACTGAACCCAAAATTGAAGAATGCAAATTCTCAAAACAATCATGTTGAATAGTGTAAATTATCTGCCTTATTACCTTTGTTATATCTAATTTGGGAATCACATGGTCTCACATGATTGACCCGTCTGCCAGCTGATTTTTTTTGTCAATCCTCTTGCATATAATTAGATATTTAGGGTGAACATTTTTTAGTACTTTTTTACTTTGCCAGCTGAACATTCTGTACAATTTTTTATAAATTATTCACCTGTCAGTTCAACCTGGATTTGGCAGTTCATATCTTAGAAGATAGAGTATTTACTATTGTGACAGCTGTGATATTTGGCCACTAGGTGACAGAATGAGTCATGGTTTTAGTATGCATTCAAACAAATATGTATATTGATGGGCCAAACAATACAGTCCTATGCATTTTACAGAGCTTCTGGCTACCAGTAATTCTAAACTAGTTTTAGACAGCTTTGCCATGCTGTTCTATACCACACCACACAATGTGCCGCTTGTTCATGGCTTTACATTTTTAGGCTAGACACCCAATGTTGCTATATAGATTTTTATTACCATAATTCAACTATTTTTTTTTATTGTGCAATATTTTATATATTTATTCCTTTTTTCTTCTTTTTGACAGCTTGTTTTTGGAAATACTGTGTGTGAAGTCTCCACATCAAAAGAGGACATAATCATTTCAATTTTTATTGAAGCGTTGGAATATAAACTAAATTAACTTCAGCGACAATGAGAACTGTGAAGTTATTTTTTATGAAATGTTTGTATTTTATTTGTGTGTTTTGGCATTCATCTCAGTGGAAAGCTGTACATAATCTATAGCGTTTTCAATTCCCTGGAGATTCATAAGCCTGCAATGCATTAAATATAATGCAGTTTTTTGTCATTAGATGTTACAAAATGAATGTATTACTGTATTTTTAGACATTGACTGTAATCATGTAATGTCTTTATTACAGTGTCTTATTTCCTTAAGCATTAGCTGCTGATAGAAAAAAACAACTATTTTTTGCATTCATTAATAAAAACTTTATTGGTTGTATTGATATTTTAAAATATTTTGCATTTCCTAATTTGGGATGAAAAAAACAAACCTTCACCACCCTGTGGTACAGTAAGCTATCAGTTCAATGTATCAACTTCCATTCTTAGAATTATTATGTTCCTTTCCTTAATATATATACAGAATAGCAGACAGGAGAAACATCCTGCCCTTTTTTTTACACATAGGAAGTGTAAAGTGGTAGTTCGGCTTTAGTTGAAATTACAGCTATGGTGTTCATTAATATTTTGGAATGTTTTGCATTTGGGCAATGTGCTCTCTGCTGTTTAATAATCCTTGAGTTGTCCTTCCGATGAAAATTATATAATGGGCACAGCAGACCACACAAGAGATCTTGTTGCTAGACCATTCATTTCAACAAAAAATATTTCTACAAGAATATATATGCAAGTAACTTATATTATGCATTGGTATTTAGCTGTAAACGTCTCTCTGTAGACACCAAAAACACTGACAATGATATTGGCATTGACAATTAGAATGTGACCTTAGCAGACTCAGATTTGTAACTGAAATGACACATTATAGCATGATAGCATCCTTTTCTCATCTCCCAGGAACTACATAAAGGTAGGTAGGCAAAGGGAGGGACTGAGATGACATCGTCAGTGTATTTAGACTCTGTCAGAAACGGGGAGAGCTATATGACATGAAAGAATAAAAATCTTTGTACAAGGGAATTGACTCCCCTGGAGTACTCAAATGTTCTAGCAAATTCGAAGGCAAATTGCAAATAAAGCAAAAGGCCACTGCAAGTAAATATTCCAAATACCTAAATTTCTTATGAATTTACATGCATATTTTATGGTGGAAATGGGGTTGCTTTAAGTTTATTGTAAAGGTGAAAGAAGCCGTCAGATTTTTTGCTAGGTATTTGTATGATGTAACGATGGGGATTTTATGATAGTTCGTCTATAGGCAATGGATTTTCAGGACTGCACACCAATAGATCAATAATACACAATGACATCATTTCTTATGAACGTTTATTTGTACAAAACTTATTGGAAACTTTATTAAGACTGACAAAAGGCAAGGGTTGATCTCAATAAATCTTTCATTATACACTATAACTGTGAAAAGTAATGAAAACAATAATATTATAATACCTTCCATTAAAGTGGCAGGTGATATTTACTTTATTGTGTTAAAAAAATGTTACAGTGACATTGCCAATAATTAAAATGAATCCAATGAACATATTTAATAACAAGAACCATCTAACTTTTATTACCTTTAAAATGTATACCTGGGAAAGCCTAGAAACCAGGGCATATGTCACGTAAATAGCAACTTGTCCTCTTCTTCCACATCCCACATTGTAATATACATTGTTCGGTGACCTAATTAAAGATGTGATGTAGCCAAACTTTGTACTTGTTATAGGCTGGATAACAAGGCTATACAAAGTAAAACGCACTGGCCAGTTCACCTGTGTGGACTACAGAGAATACCACCCTGTAGCCCAGCGGAGGAGCACTGGAAAGGTTACCATTGCTTAGGAGTTCAGTGTGGCCGAGGCAATATGTCGCTATTTCAACCAGGAAGAGAGGAGATTGGACAGATTAACACGAATTGTTCTCTACCTGCAGTGTTTTTAAAAAGACGAAACTGGTGAAAGGTGCATGTATCACAAAGACATTCATGCATTAATGTAATGTAAATGTTGAATATCTCCTAAACTGATGAAAGTGTTCATTTTGCATCACAGACTTCCCACATTCCCACTGACACTGTAAAATTACATTGCCCTGCAATGTGTTTGTGTCAATGCCTCTGACCAGCTTTATTAGCCAAAATAGGAGACAGTCTTCTGTCGATGTAAATACTAATCTACAAAATTGTTACATAGTGGTTACACACTAATCATATATCTGTTATCTAGCATTCTGTAAGAATGAGTGTCTAAAATTTGAATAACTACAACTATTTTTTATTTCATTCCTAATGGGGAACAAGTATTTAGATATGTTGTACAAAGGTTCTGTTTATTATACAGAAAGAGATAAAACTGTTCTGACCAATGGTAAAGAAGAGAAAGCTGCAAAGGTAACAAAGGAGGAGGCTCATAAATTGTAAAAAAATGTTTAAGATTGTCTATATTGATTATTCTAAGGATCAACAACTAATATGGAGCAAAAAGCCATGAATCACAAACTTTTCACTAAATAAAACAAAATGGCCAAATAAAATTACCTGCTATATTTAGATTATAAATAGATAACCATTTTATGTAAAATCTCACTACAACAAAAACTAGTTATAGCAGGGTTGTGATTTTGGGCTGGTATATACATTATTTTACCAAACACAGATGACCTCAAAAACGTATTCTCCAAAAATAACAAGATTTTCATCTTTTAATCATATTGGATAATTGAGTTATGTCAATACAAGAGGTAATCACCCCCAAGAGACTTAAAGGCATAAGTGCAATTGTATTTGATGATATTTTACCCTTTTCTGTGGGCATGTATGTGCAATTTTTAGCCTGTCATAGCAAATTAGAAGTTTTGAAATTCAGGATAAGGGCATTAGTGATTGAGTTTGTTTACAAGGCCAGAGAGGTAATTTATAAAGTTGGTATTTTTCTGTGTAATTTACATATACTGTTTATTGTTCCATAATGCTCACAATAATCAAACTAATTCAAGTAGCCAACAGATTCAGTTCTCAAACTTTAGTTGGCCAATTGGCAAATGTAGTATATGGGAATGGGTACAAAGCATATTTTAATATTTATGAAAATCTGAATTTTAGAAATGATCCTAATATTAGCCCCTATTACAGAAGAATTATGCATCAAATATGAAGTAAAGATTGTGTTTCATATATATATATATATTACCAAATTAATTGGTGTAACATGGATTACAGTGCCATATTTACAAGCACCACATATGAACAAAGCAGGAAATTATTTCCAATAAGTTGATCATTGTAGGAGGGATTGAAAAACAGTCTTTTTGTAAAGTAATAATGCAGGAAAACATTAACTGAGCTGGACAGTGCACACACAATTTAGCAAACTAAGTACACAAATAAAACCAGTGACTTTTCACATAGGTCAAATATGCAAGAATGAAAGCATTACAAAAATGAAAGTATAAAATATCAGTGTGGTCCAGCCACTCTACATGCAAAGTAGCCATCCTGGTATCTACTTTATACTGTTATAAAGAAAAAAAAATGTCATGCATAAACCATTTTCTGCAAACAGCTGCTACAAACACATATATATATGAACTGACCCAATTTATGTCCACATTTAACATTCTTCTTGTCATATTCTAAGTGGAAACCAAAAGGGTGCAATGATGTACCCCAAACAAAGTAATCAAATTCTTTCTTTAATTCCAACATGATAGTGCCAATATTTAATTATGGATTTAGCTGTGTTAATGCACTGAATTAGATTTATGTGGATAAAGTTTTATACATGTTTGCTTTTTTACATCAAGACAGGATCAATTGGAATTCCATTTATATGGGGAGGATCAAAGTATTTTTTGAGGCCCTAACCCTTAAGTGAAACTAATGTGAGAGGAAAATGTGAACAGAAATTGTGATTTATTGCATAAACTACAGATGATGTATTTTCTGCAATGAAATAAACATACATGCATCTTCCTAATATTTTTTTTTATTAAACATACACTGTGCTGCAAATGAGCAGATCATTCTAGCCTGATCAATGAAAATCTTAGAAGATCTGGAACCTGTAAATGGAGATAGTGTCACACAGAAATCAGGCAGGTAGGTTTATTTTATTGCAGAGAGAAAAGAGGATGTGATTATTTGCAGAAAGGACAGTGCCTGGCCCATTTGTAATAAAGGTCCTGGCTGATCACTATTTTTTCATGATTTAGTTAAGTTCCACTTCAATATTCAAAATGTAAGCAATACGACAAATACAAAGAATAATGATGATTAGGGATGAGGTTTTCCTCCACCATTGGTTTGAGACTCAATGGATCCTGGAGAATGTTTGCACAAATTCAGCCAAGATATTTTTTCTAGAGGCAAAATACGCCATCCTCTTCACTTACAAAAAGGGGTGGAGGAGCAGAGAGCATCCATAATGTCAGTGTTTCAGAAGCTGATGTAGGGAAAAGATAGGGAAAGCTGGCAAACTTCATAAGAAAAGATTAGGGTTTGTTAGGAGACTAAACTGGAATGCTGATGTCTAGACGTTCGGGCAATCAATAATTTTGCTGCTTTTTTTGCTTTGTGTAATGTCCTTTTTATCACTAGGGGATTGAGGGTTGTTTTATTTTTTGGTTGTTTTGAGGTCAGTGGTTAAATTTATCTAGTTTCCTATATGCCTATAGCATATTTGTTCCCTTTACAGCAAGATTTCACTTAACATGTGGACTTTCGGGGGAATTATTGTGTGGCTTTCAGGGCTAAAATGTGTCCTTTTAAATAAAAAGTGGGCTTTTGTTTTAAGGGGTGGTATTTTAGGGTTTTCCTTTTTTATTTTATATACTATTTGTATTTTATTATGATGTTTTTTTTTTAGTTTTTGGCATTTCAAGTGCAACATTCAAATGTTGGTGTCCATCTGTTCTTTTATTCATAGCTTTCCACTACATCATTAAAAAAACATTTACTGTACCCTCCTATCCTGATAGATAAAATACCATTTAGGCATGAAATGGTAGACTATAATCCTTGGTTAATACTGTCCTGGGCAATTTTACATTACATATATCCTCTGCCATGTCTTACATCTTTAGTCTGTGATCTTTGTCTCCAGTAAATTGAGTCCTAGCCTTGCTGTTTCAAGTTGTTCTCTGCTGGCCAGTTTTATATTGCTGTTATCTATTTATTCATTATTAGGGCAGCTGTAAGGAAGTTTTGCATCAGCAGGAACAGAGGCAGCCAAACCACTGGCCAATTTCAGAATGAAAAAAACAAATATGACACATGCAATGAAAACACCAGAAGGCTTTCATTTAAGCTTTACAGACTTGCACAGTAAAAAAAAGCCTAGCAATGTTTAATGCTGCATAACACTAGCTTACATGTTACTCTACACATAAATTGTTGAAGCCAATTTGTTAACATCACTGAATTAAAGACAACTGGTATAATCTTCTGTCTGTGTCTGCCAAACTTTATCAATGATCAAAACAGACAAACGTACTATATACTGTTGCTACTCAATATACATTATGAACTCATAAATGAAAATGTATCCAACAACAACTAGCTATCTAGTAAATTGGCACATTAGCAGAGCAGAGTTCTAATGTAAAACATTTCACCCACTATTGCCACCTAGTGGTCACCATATCACTTCTGGCTAAATCAAATGGGATATACAGTATCAAAGAAGTCAATCTGTATTGCAGCAACCCATTGGAAGTAATATTATAAATCTGTGTAGATGAAATAAGATTTTATTTAAAAATGTCCTTAGTCTAAAAGAACATTATTCATAAAAAACAATGTTGTATTCCTATAAAGTATGATCTGTATATGTATGGTAGCGTTATGATTAAACATTGTAGACTTTCATTTCATTTTTAAAATCCTCCTGGTGGTTTTATCACATTTGAAATCTAATTTTCCTTCATGTGTAATGTGACGTCGTCCGGACAGTAATGTAGCCCAAATAATGGCGATGGTTTAGTAACAGGATCTGCTCCCCATAGACTACAATTTGATTCACCCTAAAAGTTCAGGTTTGCCAAATTGTAAACAGTATTAGCTGAACCCATGCATTCAACCCAGTAATATTCACCCACCCAAGTTGTTTAGCCATGAAATGTTATGAATACATAGAGCTGCATAAAAGAGGGTGAACAGGATAAAGCGACTATCGTGAAGATTTCTGTGGATCCAGTTATATGTAGTCATCTCTTTCTCTACATAGACTTCAGCAAAAGAAACCAATGTTATGTTGGCTCATTTTAGTTAAGAGGTAGGTTATGACCTGTACAGATCACTACACTAAGGTTGAATTCTACTGCCAAGATGCACTTTGCTTATTATCACTTCTGTATGCACTGATTAAAGTTGGTATTATGATCTCTTTGTAAATAATGAACATTTTCTAAAAATTTCTATTGCTACAATGTGGTTAAAGCTGAAGTTGACTCTGTCTATATTTTGCCTTTCTTGGTTTCCTATTCACTTCTCTCCATCACTGGGCTAATTGAAAAAAAATTAAAAGAGTAAGCAGTTTAAGTAAAGGAAAAAAGCCTGTAGAATTGTGCAAGACTGAAAGAAAGACGGAGTTCAGCTTTAAGGATAAAGGCATTGACTTCCCATTTGCTATTATGTATATTTTATAAGACTAAGATAACCTTGACATATTCCCCCTAAACATTTTTAAAACTCTCTATGCAAATGTTTATTAAATGGAAAAAATGAAACTGTTGCAATTTTACCTTTTATACCTATGTATCAATTATATCATGTACTTTTGGCTTTAATAAATATGATGCTGCACTACAATATAGGAGGTGGCTAAAGTGGTGTTCTGTTTTGTTTAGTAAGGACGAGCAGACACTATACTGTAAGCAATAAAAAAAGTGCATTCTTTTATATGCAGGACTCATTTTCAGTTACAATGAAATATTACTATTTCATGTAAAATAAATTTAAACAGAAATAATAGTCAGGTCATTTGAATGTGCAGTATTACACATACACCCCATGGCCCAAGCAAGACACACCCTGGCTGTAAAACATCTGACCTGATGGATTGAATCTATTATTGTTTTGACAGTGGATGGGAAATAGATTTCTAGATGGTCAATTCATTAATCACTCTTGTAGAAATCAGGAATTGAAGTCCTGTAAGATATCAGAAGTGTTTTGTGGCATCTGTGATGTTTCATATATCATCCGGGGTGTACAAACCTGTGTTAAAGATAAAAAAGTAATAAAATATCAAATTGTTTTATCACTGTAATTTTCAGACTACCTATTCAAAACATATTACTGATCCTAGCATTGCTTTCAAGAGTTGACAAGTGTATGGATCTAGTTCTAATATATTACGATAATTTGAGTTTGGTAAATGCAAAGATATAGACAACAATATACATTACATGCAATTCTCTGTCTCACTGTAAATGATGAGATTAGCCCTGTCCTAATTATGTGTATTACCATTCAAAACTGAGGTGCTGAAGGTATAGGGAGAACAAGCCGTACTTTTACAGGAAACATTGATATTGCATTACATTACAGCTAATGTTATCTTCTGATGCATTAGTTTCTTAATCAGCCAATAGTTTTAACATTGATTTTCTATACTATGTTCAGTCAAAATGCACAAGTTGTTACAGGTTTACTTTAAAATCCCACAAATTAATGTCACACATGATATGAGACCCATGATAAAACCCTAAAATAAAAATAATTTACTTTGTCAACAAATCATTAACCCATGGGCAAAAACTAGTCCAGATTTGTAGATAGAAGTACAACACTGCTTATAAATGATAACATACTTTTTACGTATTTTGCAACTAATGGCAATATGCAAATATGCCATCCCATCATTCCTTCAGGCTCCATTATTTGAGGTATTTTGTTTTAGGTTTATATAAACAGAATAATGATAGCTGTCTTCTGGCTTTAAATGACTAATTTATAAATCTGGAATATTGGGCCACTTGATATAAAATTTAAGCATTGTTACTCAGGTGCTGGGAAGTAATGAAAAGCGCATTTCACTCATGCCTCCTGGCCTTACTAGTTTACGTTGCTTCCCCTTTTACTAACTAAGCTGACATTTGTGTTGTAAATGCAACTTCAAGAGTGGCTGAGGTGGCAGAATACTAGAAGAATAATTTCCTATATTAGCATTAGAATATGTGCATGCTAGTCAATGGGTGTAGACAGTGATGGACACAGACAACAGCGGGCCCTGTGCAAAACTGACTAGTGTGTGCCCAACAATCTCCCATCCCAATCTGTATCCCTCCCTCTCTCTTCTACTTTTGTGCATTCTTCTCTACCTCCCTCCATCTTTCTAACCCCCCTCCCTTCTTTTCCTCGTTTCTACTTGTAGGTCTGCGTGTGCAGGGCTCCGAAGGTGTGAAGTTCCCAACCAGCGGGGCCCATGCAGCAACTCGCATGTTCCTCGCATTGAGCCTACCCTCAACTGAGAGCACGTGCCCTGAGAGTACAGCCAGAGCCGTGAGCTATACAGCTAGAACCATGCAAGCTTCTGCAGGGGCCCCTGCTGGTTGAGGCATGTCCAGGGCCTCTCATGCAGCTGCACTGCAATACGTCCGCTCCTGGGTGTACAAATACCACTGCTTCTATATCTAACCCATTCAATCTGTAACAAGGGTATGCAATTTTCTCTTTTTCTTACATTGTACCACTGTTATGTAATGATTGCATATTTGCAGACTGTTAGAAGGATTACAAAAAATGGTAGTAAAAAAAACTCACAACAGAAATCTTTAGCCTCTAGCATTAGCAAGGCGGTTCATGCCAATCCTATCAATTGGAATCCCAAATCTCCTTTTAGGAAGGTCCACAACTTTCCTGTAAATATAGAAAATCATTAGCTACCAAGGCAGAAGTTCCCAATACCAAGAGATGGCTTTTGCTTCATTTTGGTTAATGACAACACCTGTTCCTCTTTAGAGACAGACATTACAAAGCTACATTCTGCTTGGTCTGTATTAAAATGGACACTGATTGTTCAACACATGTTGGATCTTCAAACTATTTACTTGCATAGCTCTCTTGGGATACTTTCTGAAAACTGTCAGACAGTGCTGAACAAGACAGTATTACCAGCATAGCTTAAAAGCACTATCGCAGAATGTTTACTTTTCCAGGGTTAAAACAGGACCGTAGGGACATAGAACAATAAAACATCCATATGGTATAATAGTGAAAAAATTACACTTACAAAGTGTCATGAATATGGTGCCAGTATTTGGCATAAAAAGGGCAGTGTGCACAACCAATGTATGTAGCCAACAGCAAGGCATATATTGTATTAATATTATACAGTAGTCACACCATTAGCTGACCCTCAAAGGTGCTCACAATTGAATGTCTCTACCTCTGCCGTATGTTAATGTCTTTATCTATGATAACGTATGTTAATCTTTATTACAGTCTTAGGTCAATTTTTTGGGGGAAGCCAATTGACATAACTGCATGTTTTCGGAATGTGGAAAAAAACCCATGCAAACTCCATGCAGCTAGCGTCCTGGCCAAGATTCCAACCTGGAACACAGCGCTGCAAAGGCCAGAATGCTAACCTCTGAGTCACTGTGCTGCCCCCTTTATATGAAAAGTGTCTCTGAACACAGCAACAGAGTTACCGCCATACATCATTATCAAGCTTAAAGGTATACTCATAAATAAAAAGTTTTCACTTCTGGGGCTCAACTTGATTCCCTGTGTCACTTTTCCTCCTTATCAGTGAAATATCTGACTACCTATGCTCCCCAACTTTATGTTCACGTGGTACATTGGAAATGCTCTAGTCAGTGATCACAGTGATCAGCCATAACAGTGGAATAGATCTCTACACATATGAGCTGGAATGTTGGGTAGGTATCAGAAAAAGTTTTACAATACCTACAGTAAAATAAAAGGTGTGATATAAAAAACATTGTTGGCTGTTGTTCATCGTAGCACCTGATTTCATTGTTTACATTTATTGATTCAAAATTAAATTTATTTCTGAAACTGTTCCCACTTGTTTGATGTTTCCTCTCCTCAATGAGGTGTATGTTTTATATTACTAAATATGTCTATAGACATTTAAGTAATTATTGTTTAGAGATAAACACAGTCATCCACTGGTTGCTTATTCTTGCGTTTTATTAAAGCATTTATTGCGTGCTATGAGCAACACAAATATATCAAATATAAAAGATTTCAGAAGAAGCTCTTTACTGTAGAAGGAGAAATTGATAAGCAGATAAAGGATTACACATTTGACTTGCAGCAAAATATTCAATACATGTATTTAACATTTTTGTATATTACATTAAAGAACCAATAATGAAATAGCACCCCACACATTACATTTAAAACAATATTTCTGATGTAAGGATGAATATTAGGAGCTGAATGTGAATTTCTTTTTTTATGTTGTCTGTAGAGATAGAAGTTTACAAATGTGTTCTTCTACAATTTTTCAATTTCATTATTAATTACAAATACAAGAATGAGAAGAACTGTATGTTAGAATTCTCTGGAATCCAGGAATTCAGCTGTTGTAGTGAATCTGTAAAATGCTGGATGCTGAATGGCCATGATTGCTCTATATTTCCTTGTTTCAGAGGGATATTTCATCATTTTGGACCCTAACGTTTTGTTCTTGTCAATTACTACAGTTTATGTCTAGTTTTGGATAGAGTAGGGAAGAGTTTTACTGCTATCTGGGGCTCTGTTAAAGAGATTTGTTTGTGTCTTGGTGCAAAGTGGCAAGTAATTCTCCATCCACAACTCAAGCACAAATAAAAATGTTCTTTTTTAAGTAGGGTCGGAGAAGGCTAAATCCCTTGTTGTTTCCTGTCTGATCTCTGTAGTAGATTTTTTCACTTCGTGTCTGGTAAATTCTATGTCAGCAGGACAGGAAGTGAGCATATCTCCCAACCTTCATTAGGTCATCCAGGATTGTATGGAATTTAAATACAATCCTGAGGTAATACCTATCCAGACCTGGTGATGACTATATACAGTCCTTGTGTATAGTATTCAGAGAACACAACATGGACTAGATATATGCCAGTTCCTTCTCCTTCTTATTTTTTAGCAGCTCTGGAACCCAAAGTGTGTATTATAAGGACCGGATGGTGCTTCAACAGGGGTTACAGCCAATTTTCATCTTCTTTAGAGCAAGAGTGGTGTGCATACTAACCAATAGAATTAGAACCTCGCCATATCAGGAGAGAAGGGGGCTACTAGAGCAGAATATTTACCATATTTTTTGCCGTATAAGACGCACTTTTTCTTCCCCAAAACTGGGGGGGGAAAAGTTAGTGTGTCCTATATGACAAATGTGTTATAAAATAATTAAAATAATATACTCACCCGATACCTGATCCTGCGTGTGTCTCTGGCTGCATGCAGCGTCTGTCTCTTCTCTCCTCTGCCAGCAGCGTGTCTTCTCCTGTCTGTAAAGCAGAGCGAAAGAAACCGGCACAGCGCCACCTGCTGTTCCCTGTCCTAACTGCCGTACAGTGGAAAAAAAGCACAGAGTGATCAGAAGGGGAATTTGAATGACACAGAGTGATCAAAAGGGAATTTTGAATGACACAGAGTGATCAGAAGGGAATTTTGAATGACACAGAGTGATCAGAAAGGGAATTTGAAAGGCACAGAGTGATCAGAAAGGGAATTTGAATGGCACATGAGTGATCAGAAGGGGAATACCGGTATGAATGGCACATGAATGATCAGAAGGGGAATAATCTTTCAGAATCTTTTTTTTCTAGATTTTCCTCCTTTAAAATTGGGTGCGTCTTATATTCCGGAGCGTCTTATACGGCGGAAAATACAGTATTTGGTGACTAGAGGTAAACTATAATAAATAAATGTGTAATGAACATCATCCTTTAGTATTTTTAATTTAGAATCATCAGTGCACAGACATATTTTTTGCAAACAAAATTATTTTAGTTTTTACTGCTTAAATCTATCATGCACCATAATATCCTACATTATCTACACAGATTTGTATTTTTTTTTTACTTTCTTGCACATCACAATTACTAAACTATTCGTTTGTCATGCCTTGATTTTTAGTGCCCTCTTGTGGCAAATAGTCTTAACTGCATGTTAGTACACAAAATCATTTTCATAAAGCCAAAACTTGTCTTCAAGAGACACAGAGCCTGCTATTGCTGACTTTTTAATACAAAAAATGCCCGGTTCTATAAGACTTAAATTGGACACATTCATTTAGAACTAGTAAGTAAAGAAGGAGCGGTTACTCATGACATTCTTTATAGTTCTTCAAACCACTTATAAACAAGTTTTCTGCAAACCTACACCATAATATTTTAAAGTATTAAAAAGGTGGCAAGTCTGTAACTTTGCAACTAATTAAGTATATTATACACATGTTATTATAATAAATGACATTCAGGCATGTATCACCTAAGATTTTTTTTGAAAGTAGAATTATAGGTTTAAGTCACTCCCCAGTGATTCCATTCATGTTGGTGAGAGATCACAAATCTGATCTTTATAGCAGACAGATTCTTTAATTTCTATTATGGTGTGAACACTTGAGAAACCTGACAGTACAATTGGGGCAAAGGTTTTGACCTGCCCTTTGTAAATGCTAGTTGCCTGGATTTCTATGGTTTAAATACATTCTAAGTTACTGACCCAGAATAGGAATGCAATAATATTGATACACAAAGATAAATATAAACTAGTTTTAGGTAATGTATTTAAACTAAACTCCTTACAGATATACCACAGACATTTTATAAATCATTCAATTTATTTCAGCACAAACATTTGTGCATCCTGTAATTGTGCAACAAACAGATTGAGAGATGAAGGGGCAATGCTTGCAGTTAATCTGCTGTATACATATGTGCTAACCAGGAATGTGCAAAAAGAGAACATGTCAGTAGGATGAGGTTGGGGAGAGGGGGGATCCCACGGCTATATTCTTATAAGGCCCCTTCAGTTTGCTTAATATATTTGTTAGCTTTAATACAGTTACCTAAAACTTCTTTATTACTATCTTCATTAATGCTGTATTCTTTTGTCTGGGTCAGTGAGTTAGAATGTATTTAAATCATAGAAATGCATTGCCACAAATGTGTTGAACAGCATTAAATCTGAATGGGCTGCATGCATGAGTAACAATTTCTTATTAAGCATGCATCTATTTTTAATGCACTATACCGCAATGCACTAATGCTCTAAATCTATGAGTTGCAATGTGCTATAACACATGTGCATTTTGATACACTGTGAATTAGGTATTGTAATGCAACAGACAGAAAGCCACGATTTGCAGCAAAAAAAACATATTTTACTGCCTAGTCTGAATGGGTCCTTAAGGACATTTATCATCAGAGAACCATTGAGGCTACCATTACTGCCCATTCATTCTAATAATGCTAATTGCCTGGCTTGTTACACCAATATTTGGTTTCATTGTTTAATGTTTAAGTATAGATATTTTAATTTTTAAAACCTTTATGTGAGTAAAAACAGTGATTGCTAGACAAAGTTATCCAGAAAGTGTTTTTGAAGTAGACTAGCAATGACAGCTTTATTTTATTTTAGTAATAAAGTGTCATTTAGAGAAACTGGTGTCAATCGCTTGGCTGTGCTGACTAGCAGTGGTGTATGAATGAGAAAGGTGAACAGACAGAATTCAATTCAGTTCACATATGTGTAATTACCTTTTATTTTTCTTAAGTTTAGTTTTAGACAGTGGCTGTTTGCTAATAAATTTTGATTCCTAAGAAACAATTGCCTACTGCCAGCTAAAAGGTATGCAGACATTTGTCCGTATCATAAATTACTAGGAAAACAGGTGTGCTGAGGATTTGATGTCATCTTGGAAAGAATGAGAAGCAGAATGTACTGTACATAACATCTGGCAAGCAGTACAAGCTGCTCAACTAAACATATGAAATACATTTACAAACTAACTTTTCATCTCTTGTACAGCCAACACAGTGTAATCCTTTAAGTTGTGATTTACTTGCATTCTGAGATCATGATGCTCCTTGACAAAGTAAAGTTTTGACTTTAGCTACTATTGATTTTTTTCTATAAGGTTATTGAAAGCAAGCCAAGGACAAAGATGTTGTTTGATCTAATTATTATAACCTTGAACTACCGTTTAAAGACTCCCGGGAAAGAATCTGTTCCGCAGCCCCATTCATTATCATTTATCTTTGTGCCACAAAATATCTATATAGATGATTATGATAAATGTAAAGATGTTTTATGTCTCTATTGAAAAAAGGTCAAAACTTTTTTTTTTTAGTTTTTGGATAGTGCACAAAAAGATTAGAATGTCTTTCAGGTTTTAGTGATGGAAATCCAAAGTTTCATCGTTGTAACCAGACAAGAGTTTAAGAAAAACCTCCTACAATGCGGACACCTGTTCATGTAAAACTTATCTTAAAATCAAACATTTAATTATTTTGCATTTGACAAAAGCTTCCTGATGACTCTTGCACAATCTCAGGCATGAGTAGAAGAAGCTACCCACAGCCTTCCGGGATATGTGGCACAAGTATCCCAGAAGGCTGCATGTTTCTCTTTTAGTCTTTACCGCCACAGCAGTAAAAAAAAATTGTGTCATCAGTGACTTGCAAAATAGGAGGAGGGGAGAACCCTGCCCCGAAGAGCTTACCCTTACTAGTCTATCTAATATTTTTTGGCTATACATACAGCTTAACCTAGTAACTTTGTTTCTGTACATTCTCAACCACTGGAAGTGGACGTTGTAGGTTAAATTTTCTTCAATTCATAACGTTAGAAAATTATCTACAAAAGTTATACTGGTTCATTCAGTTATTGTGTCTCTTTTATTATTTACTGAAGAACAAATTTTAAAGTAATTTGCAAAGAACGACTTTTGCCGGAACTGCTTACATCAGTTTCAATATGTAAATACAGCCTACTAATTTTCATAGTCATAGTAGGAGATTTCTCTATGTTCATACTTGCATTCTGGAACAAGGTGGAGGTTTATACTGATAGGCTGATACCTATATCATTCGTAGTATATATATGTTTTCAGCCCACCTATATATATGTTTCAGCATTTCTCCCTCTAGAGAAGATCTATCACTGGTTTATGTTGAAATTTATTTACACAACCTCTCCTCTTTTATATGTTTTTACACTATAGATTATTGTATGGATGACTAATATTATACAGTGGGTGTACAACAGATTTAAATATAAAATAAACCTTGTACTCTCTCAAAGAATAAGTTGACCACTTTTTTGCTTATATCTGTTGTAGCACTGTGAACACTTTAACTTCAGAAAGTATAAAAATAGCATATCATAACAGACCTTTGTACAACAGATCTTTCATACAAAACAATGTTGGTATGATATATAATACAATTATGGCAGAGCAATTCTAAAATGTTACGTAACAGATTTTTTACCAGACTTATGACAGAAAGAATGACCTTATTCTAAATTAACCATATATATTAAAGTGCAATTTTATTTCCAGATTCTTTCACTTTGATGTGTAGATTTACCATTCAACCATCCACATAGATACAGTCTACAAACCACATATATAATCTAAAAAGTAACAGAAGAGTTGCTGCAATTCTATATGAGGTGAACAGTGTTGAAAAAAACAGAGATCTGGGGATATTGGTACATTGGCTAGTATTCTCTAGGCGTCATAGCAAATAATGTAGCATGGCTCAAACTCCTTCTTCATTACAGTGCCCTAATTTCTAGTTCCCCCATTTCATTTGCCCTGGTATAGTGCTTTACTTTACAGTTCATTTTGTTACAGTTCCTCTCATTATAGTGCTTCCTCCTATTGAGCCCCCAGTTAGTGCCCCTGCACTCCATGCAGACCTGGTAACAGAGTGTTCCAGTACGTTTTATATTTACTTTCATATTCCTGCTTGTAATCACCATCTTCCAAGACTCCTGCATCTCTATGATGGCATCAGGAAGACCTAGAAGATGGCAGGTGTCAGGCTATAAAGTTAAGTTGGGGTAGGTAAATATAACACTGCCCGGCTGTAAGAGTAGATCTACAGAGGTAAGGGAGATATATTTGGCTTCGACAATCACTGAGTTGATCTTTCTGTCTTTGGGCCCCCTTGCCAATCTTGGATTATATCCATGAACATTTAGACTTACTGTGAAGTATAATCTAACTTTGTTTAGTAAGTGCATTCTCTGCATTATCTGTGATCAATTTAACATTTGTTCTAAAAGTGTTTGGCCAGACTGGAAGAATCTGGAAATGAGATTTGAAATCTAGCATATGTTTACCTATTTCAGTTAGAAGAATGAAGACTTTGTTCTATCATATTCTGGCAATACTTCTATTATTTAACATTTTAGAACAGATCTCCAAAAATTTCATTAGTGGACATACTTGGGCCGTTTTATATAATATTTTCACATAGTGCTGTTTTATTTACTATGATGTTACAACAGATGTAGGATGGTAACATCTACAGAGATATAAGTCAATGTGAAATCAGTAAAAACATCTGTCAGGTATACATTAAATCTACCTTTAGTGAGAAATGTAACTTACCTTTGCTTCCCCTTTGTTTCACTGGTACCTGCAGATATCCTGTCCAGAGGAGACCCAAAACCAGAAAAGCTTCTCTTTTTCTTAGTTTCAATCACATCATTCTCAAGAGAGACCAGCTCATCTAAAAGTAAGAGTTTAGCTGCCAGATCAGCTGATTTCTCTTCATTTGCTACTGATCGCTGTCCGACATCCAAAACAATCGGAGAGTCAAATCTCTGTAATATAAAATACACAATTATGACAATACAATTTAACAGAATCAACATTATTCTGAACCTAGAGATCAAGAGCTGGTCTTATTATTTGATTACTCTGCAAAATGTACTTTTAGTCTTAAATCCCTCTGGAAAAATTGAAGGGCACTAGGACTAGTCCTCTAGGACTGTAAGGATGCCCACTGCCTAGACATTTTTGTGCCTTTGGCCTTAGCTGAAAAACTGCAGAATTCTAAACTGCTGCCTGGTATTGCTAATCATGGAGGTTTTAGAGTTGGTGACATTGGTACTGTGCTGCTCACTGTTCATCTTGCTGGATAGAAGCTGTACTTGTGTATCTGAATTACTAGCATCTCGCTGTTCCTGATTCATTTATTATGCAGATATTTGCTTTCTGTATTTCTCTTGCTATTCATTGACTATTGACTAATTATATAGGTAATATGTGTAGGACAATAATATTTTAATCAAAGAGGACATATTCTTATGTACTTACTGCCCTACCTCTGTAGAAGCCTTAGTGAAGCCAGACCACTGCAGTAGAGTAACGGCAAGGAAAAGGTAGACACACATATTACTCCAGTCCAACATCTGTGAAAAAAAAGACAACCACCCGTCATTGCCCAGCAAAAGCTAGTTGATTCATCTAAGCTCCCATAGATGAAGGTAGATGGAATCAGACTATAGTTATTTAGTTGAAAAGCAGGTGCCTGTTCAGATCTGCAGAGGACAGGCACAGGATTTATAGGGGATAATTGGTCTTCAAGATGATAGAATATATGATAGCAGTGAAGGGGTCTGATTTGAGACATCCTATTATCAGAATGGTTCAAAGATTACTACGGTAACACTGACATGGTGATGGCAACAATTGCTCAAGCTGTATATTGGGCAGGTAAAGGCCATGTTGCTGTAAAAAATATATAGACTTGTAGTAAAGTAGAAGATACATAGCCTTAGTTCAGTGGTATGCAAAGGATTCACAGACAGCAGATACTGCGATTCTCCAGAGATTATAGCTTTGATGCAATGTGGTTTTATGGAAGTCACAAGGTACATGTAATGAAGTACAGAATGACTGCAGTAAAAGGCTGAACATGCCCTCAACAATGCTTTGCCAATTATGTCATATGTTTTATCATTTTTTAGACTCTGAAACATTACACCATAGATATGAAAAAGTTGGCCTCTTACATTATTGCTTGCATAATTCTTGGCTTGTACATTTTCATCTACTAAAATCCTACAATGTTTGTCCAGCTTGCATATACTTGTTTTCACATGTTGAACATGTAAGTTTTCTCTGCAGTCCAGTAAATGTTACATCAATATATACAATAGGGTTTTATTGTGACTGGGTATATGAAATTCCACATATAAGAGTGCCTTGTTTAGTTTTGGTGTGTCTGATTCTTACAACTTAGGCTGCCATTACTCCTACAATAGAGAATCCATGAATAGTGTTACATTATGTCCATATGCATGTGGAAGTATAAAGAGGCTCTATCACCTCTTCGATAACCACATCCTGATTATTTCAACGTGAGGATGTAAAAATAAACGGGCAGCCTAAATACACACATTTAATATGGCTTAATGTGCTTGCTTGGGTCTATTCATCCAAAAGACTGAACTTCTAAAAATAGGATATGGTATACTAACAAAAATAAACCCTAGCACCTGCCTTACAAAAGACACTTGATTAAGCGGTTGAAATGAAACGCGTTCAGAATTTGGAGGGTGTATCATTTGCTCTCTCCAGCTTCCTTACCCTGGCGCCCAAAACAAAATGTTGAGGTTAAAGGTGATTTAGGGGGAAATATATTTTTAGACTTTAAGGCTATTTTGGGTATTTTTTGGGGGGGATCCTGGAAGGTGACCTTTTCTGAATCCTTAACTGCATAGATTTATAACAACGTTATATTATACTATAATAAAATGTATTATAGTATAATGTCATCTAGACAAGATCTATTTCAAGTACGAAGTATTATTTATTTGTGTACTATGCACAGAGAAATAAGAAAAGGTATAGATGAAAGAAACAGAGGGTAAACACAAAATAAAATAGAATACATAATGAGTTTCAAGGATGATGATAATTTTAGCCAGTCACATTTAAGCATTCATCAGTTTAGGACTGTCAGAATAATAAACATTGATTAATTGGTTAGTGAATGCACTTTGACTTATGAACTCTGTTAAATGAACCTAAATGTGCTTTTATTTTGAAAGCTAAAGTTTATTAGCTTATATGTTGCCTTCTTATATTATTATTTTTCTCTGTGCTTATTTTTCCTTGAAACATGAAGCCATATAACTACCTGCCAATATTCATTATTGAAAGGACCTCAATCCAATATTAGATCATGTTCCATGAAAATCCCGTATTTCAAAACTTTAGTGGATGTTCTGCATAAGTACATATAATCTGGATTTTCTAAGGTAGAGCACAATGAGCAGAGCAGCACTGTGTGTACAGCCCTCTTCATCTGTCACTGGAAATGATTACAAAAGAATGTTTTCAGCAACCATTCTCCAACATCAATTGGACACCTGTACGTAGCTTAAGTGTACTATAATTAAATAAATATAAAATAATCAGAATCATAACTTAAGCACATTCAGTTCATGCAGGTTTTTCTGAAAAAAAATTGTGAAAAGTATACTGTATGTAATATTAGTTATTTTATTATCATATCTACTCAAGAATAAACTGATCCAAATATAAACAAAGATATCTACTTTTACCCAATAAAAGAGGAAAATGACAATGACTCAAGTACAAACCTAGTGCACAAAATGTGTCCGTTATTGCTAAAATTCAAAACAGTAATGAATAAAAATGCCATTAAAATTAAGGTCTTCTTTACTTTTGAATTGGTTATGATGTGTCCCTTGCTCTTAAATAATCGTTTGTATAATACTGTTGGCCACCAGTAGATTACACTGTGTTAATGTAAAGTGTGTAACAAACTCTAATAACTTTGTTATACACTTTATATGTGGACACAGCACCATCTACTGGTGTGACCTGGGTATAAACCGAGATTCTTTTTCTTTTTTTGTTTTTTCCAGTGTCACAAATCTTGTTTTATAGTTTACTATATATAGTAATTTATAGTTTTTATTTCATTACTTTTAAATTTAAATTCTTAATTCAAAAGTGTTGCTGCTGTGTTAGCAGTCAAGAAAACACATAAAATATATATTTTTAATGGAATAGAAGATAGCAGCTGCAACCACCTTCTAGCAGTGTATGTGAGTACAAATAAAATAAAGGCACATATACAGGTATTTAATGTATTGACTAGTACAATGTTTTCCCCCAAAATGTAGAACAAAATCAATGCAGATTGCTCCAGTACCCAAATACAGTCAATTACTTGACACTGAAGAAGCAACCATACACTGATAAGACCAACCTTCTACTCTCCTGACATGTACGCAAGTTTATAGACAGCCCTCTGTAAAGCAAAAGTACCTGAACGGCAGCCATGAAACTTCAAAACCAATTTCCCTGTGCAGAAGATAACATAAGGCAAATATCAATAGGGATTTAGGCTGTATGTAAAATGCATTTGATTTTTAATAACCAGTAAATACCCAGACAAAATGTATAATTCTAAATGACCTGTAGGTATCATGTAATTGTCAGTGGTTTAGTTTCCGGAAGATGAAACTAGGATGGCCACTACTAGATTGACATCACTGTAGCCTTAGGATATAAAGCCTTTGATTTTTAATCCCCTTTTTCCTTACTATCATTTCACACAGTAAAACATTAGGCAGTCTGAGACCATTATCCCTTTTGGGGGCTATAATTATGAATAAAGTGGTATTGCTTCACTTATTTATTTTCATAGTAAACTGTGACACCAATACAATGTAGTCACGTTATGGGTAGCATTTTTACTAAAATATTTTTTTTTAAGTTTCCATTGACATCATGTTTGTTACAGATATGAATATTCCTAATGATGTCATGCAGCAGCCACATATGTACTGCATTTAGTATGCATAAATAAGCACAGAGATGTTTGACACAAACAAAACATATCACTGTATAAACAAGCTTTAAATAATTTCACATCATGCAGGTTTGCGTCATAATGAAGACATTCTGTGCACTAGCTTAAACAAAGTAAAGTGAACAAAACTTCTAAACTTTCAAAATTCACAGCATTGACATAAGCACTGAGGCAATCACTTAATTCTATTTTTACATGGAAATAAATAAACTGAAGGTATTTTCTGTAATTAGGGCATATTTCAGTCATTGACTAGCTCCGAGCTGGCCTTTTCACATTTTCAACATTGAATCGCCTTGACTTTTCTTTACAAGTTTTATTTTGTATGTTTGTGCAGTTTGAGGTTAATTTCTTTTTCATTAGTTGTAAAATGATTGATAATAAATCACAATCAAAGTGCTTCCCAGCATGTTGTCAGATGTTTGCAATGACAATAGTCTTAGCTACGCATAGCCTTTTTTGTAAACTCATATACTTCTTCAGCCAACAGGACTATGAGCTTGCAGAGGACACCCACAAGTAATGACTTTTCTTTCTCTGTCCTGGCTGTCAGCCACCTAATCATATATGGCTGACATATACCTAAAACTTGATAAAAATGAACTAGTCTTCTTTCCCAATTCACCTTTAAAGGATCCTCCCGACATCCCTCTAACTGTAATATAGTAATTTATGTCACACCATTGGCACAGTCTTTGACTCACCTTTACACTTTTGCATTTATCACATCTTAAGCATCTTTAGGTCCTGACACTTCCAGCTGCACAGCATCTCTAAATAATTCCACATCCAATCCTCGAAGACCACCAAACTCCTGCTGCACACTCACATTATCTCTTGCCCCAACTACAACATCTTCTTATCTAGTATTCCACTAACTAGTTTCTCTCTGCACAATCTGTTATAAATGCACCATCTAACATCATCTTTGCAGCACTAGGTCACAGGTCTGTATTCCGTCCAGAACGCTATCTACTAGCAGTTTGTATCTTCTCTCTGTGTCTGCGTAGGTTTCCTCTGGGTACTCCTGTTTCATACCAGATCCCAACAAATTAAAAAACATGCAGTTAGGTTATTCAACTTTCCCCCAGAAATTGTTGATGACATTAATGACTTATGTCTAAGGTAGGGACATTAGATTGTGAGTCCCTTTAGGAGACAGTTAGTGATATGACTGTGGACCTAAAGCGCTCCGTAATATGTTGGTGCTATATCAATACTGACTAATAATAATAATAGACATATTAATCCCTCTGACTTCTCCTAATCTGCTACCTCTCTTTGCATATGTCTAAACTGTATTCCATTCCACCTCAGAATCAAATTCAAACTATTATACTTTGCCTTTAGTCCTAATTCAATACCTGACAGAATTTCATCTGATCTCTTCTCTTCTAGAGTCTTCCAATTGCCCACTAATTACTTCCTTTCTCTTACTTCTTCCCATGCACAGCTCCAAAACTTCCCTAGACCTTCCATTTTCTGGAACTCCTTCTCTCATCCCAATAGGCTTGCATGTACCTTTAACACATTTAAACAAGCCCCCCCAACCCACTTCTTCAAATTCATTTACCCATCTTCCTCTCTCTCCTTACCAATAATAATTCCAGTTCCAGTTCTATTTTTCCCTACCTAAATTCTAAATTATTATTAGGCAAGGTGTCAGAGTTTGTACTCAATGGCAGCCCCTATTACAGCACTGCATACCATGACACCAGGCCAGGCTTATTCAAGTGTAATGGTGTACCATAACCATCTTTATCCTGTAGTAGTTAGTTACATTTGGCTGTTCTTGTATAGTTGAAGACGTTTTGCAGCCTTCCTAACTTCTTCACTTCTATTTCAAATCAAAATGCTTCTACTGAAGAAGCAGCCAGAAGGCTGAGAAATCTTCAACACTACAAGATCAAGTGCAGATGAATGTGACTTACTACTACTCACTACTGACATTTATGAGATTTGCCTAGGTCTTATAAATGGAGAAATTTTTCCCTTGCCAATCTCAGTCTTGGTTGGTCTATTGTGCTGCATAACAATACTTTTTGGTGTGCTGCAACTTATGTGCATTTCCTTACCGTATTTAAAAATGAAAAACACAATAATGTGTATGGTGCATTGCGGTAATGCTCCTATTCAGCAGCTCGGTAACACATAATTTTGCTCTAACTATATAGGCTTTTGAAAAAGAAAGTACACCCTCTCAATACAAGTGGCCTTTTATGAGCTCTGATTTAAATCCAAATGAATATCTATTAAAAGAACTGAAAAATGTAGTTGAAGATGACACCTTTTAAACCTAACACAGCTGGAGCAGTTTATGCAGCAAAAGTATGAAATGCTGACAGAACGTCACTGTGCACAGCTTCTAGGTAAAATCTTGTCTCTTGGAGGGGAAAAGGAAAGCTTACAGTTGCAAACAGTGCAGCTGGTGACAATGCAGAAACAACTTTTGTGCCATATGGATGGTGTAAAAGAAGAAGGGAACTGCACAATCATTGCCCCCAGTCTGCCTCCTCTTTCCTGAAGGTCCCTTCTCCAACTCCAGCACTATCAAACGATTTTTGCTACAAATAAAAATGATGTCATAATGATGTAATAAAAGCTTAGTTGCTTACTAATTCCATTTAAAGAACACCGTGATGAATGGACTGTGCTTGTATCTTGGGGAAACTAAGTGAAAAAATACTTTTATTCTAGCTTTTAAACTACTCCAGATGAAGTAGTAAAGTGTTTACCTTGTTACAATGGCAAATGCATAGGATGGGTTATATTATGCAGCAAGCGAACAGCAATTTCATGAAGACAAATTGAGAAAATACAGTTGCATTGTGTATCAATAACTGTATGGGTGTTTTGTATTACTCGTACTCATGCTTTACATTGTATCAGGTTTTTGCTGGAAATCCAACTTAAAGACCAAAAAGCAAGGAGAAGAACATTCGCCTGCCAGGATGAGACACAATAAACATGTTCAAGATAAACCTGGAGCGCTACAGTAAGCTTTGAAGCTAATAATAAAACTTAGAGAAAACAACACCACCATGAGCTCATATGCAGTATTAAGATGCATTATGCAATATGTTCCTCAATACAACATGTTTAGTGACAAGTAAACCTGTTTCTCATAATAGTAACATAAAAAGGAATGGTTCCCAGCAATGTCTTTATATTTATATATATAATTATATATTTTATCATGCAAGAAAAATGTTGAAAGAAAACAATTTATAATTGGCATTAAGAAGACATGTATATGCAATTAAAGTTATACCATAATCCTATGTTTATTTTATTTTCAATAGTTCAGTACTTTATATGTTGGCTTCTGAATATTGGCTTAACTGTTTGCTTTTACTGCATATTTTATATATATATATTTAATAAATACATTTACCTGTTCATGACATTGAACTTCAGACAAAAATCCTAAGTCCAGAATCTCAATTATATGTCCTATATACATAGTCTACTGCAAGCATTATGTACAACCAAAGTGAACACTTTACTAAAGTGTGGCAGTGATGGGTGACTATAGGAAAACATGGTGCTGTAATACTAAAATCACCCAAAAGCCTGTGAATAGATAATAAAGACTAGCAGTATAGTAATTAGGACATCCCTTTGCTTGCTCCATTGGTAAGTATCTCATTTATTTGGAAATGTGCAAGACATTAGGACATTAGTATATTAAAGAGCGGTCCCTATGTCTCCATACATGCTGTTTATATCAGAGCAAATTCAGGTATAGGAGCTAGTTGTATTTTAAATCGATGACTTGAAAAAGTTACATAGCTGGAACACAACTGAAAAAAATGATCATTTTAGGTAAATGACTGAATTGTAATACCATCAGTATTTGTAAGCCATATGCTTAATCTTAACCTAGCCTGCTATTTTAAAACAGAAGTTTACCTATGCCAGCACTTTAAATTATCTTTAATGCTGCTCCTCACAGCGACAAAAACATAGCTTTCTTTTGCATCTTACTGCTCCTTTTAGCCTCCAATTAATATAATAGTTAAAAATAGAAATAGTTGTCAATAAAATCTTCTGTTTGAAAACGCATCAAAAATATTTCAATCACCTTCAATTATTATTTGCAAAGAATTAGTCTTAAAAATAATCCTTATGCTAGTGTAATGCTAGTGGTAAAACCATACATCCTCCAATGTACAAGGTATGTCCTTTTGTCAATTTTATTAAAATTATGCCCATAGGAAAAACAACAAAAAAAGCACAACATAAGTGTAAAATGTACAAAATGAAAGAACAGGAGTTATGGAACATCTACAATCCTCTGTGATCCCCGGGCACTAGAGGTTAATTAACCTCTAGTGCCCTGAGGATCGCACACTCTTCTCAATAAATGCAGCCACAGCTGCAGTCATTGAGAAGATGCCCAGCACAGGAAAACCTCCTGACATTGTAATATAAGTATCTCTTACAAATAATACATTTGTATCTGTAACAAATGAATCATTTGTAGAAGATACTTATACTACAATCTCAGGAGGTTCTCCTTTGCTGGGCATCTTCTCAATGATTGCAGCTGTGGCTGCATTCATTGAGAAGAGTGTACGATCCCTGGGGCACTAGAGGTTAGTTAACCTCTAGTGCCCCAGGGATTGCACACTGAGTTCATCAATGATTGCAGCCGTGGCTGCAATCAATTAGAAGAGTGTGCAGTCCCTGGGGCACTAGAGGGATCATAGTGGAACTGCAGAGTTCATCTGCAGTTTAGTTCCACAGTCACATGACCGTGGGAACTTTGCCATCACAGCTGTGACTGCAGGCGATCCCTGGGGCACTAGAGGTTAATAAAGCTCTAGTGTCCCGGGGATCACAAACAGGGAGATTCCCAGGGCTGAATGCAGCTCTGGGAATCCTCCTGTTTTAATTTCCTCCTCTGATGGCTTAGTGAAATCGGTTCGCCAAAATTTTGCGGAAGCATTGGAAGTTTGAGGAAATTTTCGCGAGAATGCCAGAGGACAAATGACAGTAAGCCCTTTAGAGTAGGTTAATCCTCCTGTGTCATTGTCTGTATCTGTCTGTCATTTGCACCCTTATTTAATGTACTGCGCTCAGTAATATGTTGGTACTTTACATATACAGTTTAAAAATAACAAAAAAAAAAATGCCATTTTCTCATGTTTACTTTACCATTCTGGCTAATTCTTCAAGTGGATCAAAACATAAAATCTAGTGTTCTCTGCAGATATACACACACTGTACTTCCTTGGCTGTGGTCTGAGGAACAAGCACAGAAAGTTTAGCTGTTGTTCCATGAGAAATAAGGGCTGTCTATTAGGTCATTAAAAGAACTTGCACTGTGAAGTCAGTAAAATTGTACCTGAATTTGCTAAACGGCAACTTCTATTACTACAGGCAGAATGTTTCACTTTGTGTTATAACACATAATAACTGGTTATACCTTTTGATATCTGCACATCTGTTATAGCCATTATAAAGGGATCCCACTCTTCTTGTTGAAATATTATATTATGGAGAATGAAACAGGGGAAATGACTGAAGGGAGTTTTCTTTTGAAATGTTCCAAACCTATCACAAACCTTGGGTTGTGTCAGTTAACAGACTCCCTCTGTATCCACCTCAGTATAGGGTGTTTGGTTCTCCATAGAAGCCATGGTTACCATGAACTTCATTGTTGATAACCAACTAACGTAACAACTTTATGCAGTATGGAATAACTTTCTCTAATATACTAGGCTGTATCTGTACTTAGCTAATGGTTATGGATTTTCCGTTGGCCACATAGGCATAAGGGAAGGACTTGTAATACCCACTTTCCCAAAATAAACAATAAACCCCTAATTAGTTTGGATAAAAGACTTTCAAAAGGCTCCTTTGTGCTTTTTACCCATCAAAACATCTTTAAACCCACACACACAAACACACTTTACTAAGACACTAATTGCCAAGTATCACCCCGCATATTTAGAGCATCAGTCAGTGGAGTATCAACCAAATGTGGGATACAAAATACCTTTCTTTAATACTCACCATGTGCAATGCACACCTACAGCTCATTAGGATTTTCTTCTTATTACCACCAAATATGTTTCCACTCACTGCAAGGCCATGAGTCACAATGAAGTGTACAGATCACAAAACTTTAATTCCCAATTTCTGGAATATAGACCACAAAAAATATCTATTTTTTATTTCTTTAAAACATATTAACTTTTTACCACATTACATTTTTTTTTATCCTTTTATTTGTTTTGCCTTTTAGGGAAAATTAGTAAATGATGTGAAATCATGTTTTAACACTGGCACTTACTGATATGTTCATCTATTTTATAAAATTCTGGATTTGATGAAACTTAATTGATTTATAATTGTTTTCAGCAGTAACAAATCTAAAAAGCAGGATACTGGAGTTGACCTAAAGGCAAAAAAATGTGCACTTACCAAGCTGAGCCCTTCAAAAAAAAAGCAAATAACTTTTTTTTTTTAATACTGACCTGCCTAAGGGCTGAAACACTCTTTTGCAATGTGGTACATCAAATTTCTTAACCCATTGTGGTGCTATCCATTTTAAACTGCACCCTAATACAATGCAACAAAAGCATTGAACAGGGACAGGGAAGTGACTATGCGACCTAAAAAAATACTTATGAACAGTTTATTAATTTGGTATATGTTGGGGTATCATTATAAATTAACAGCACTGAGTTTCACAACGCATTGCATGTGCATTACCGTGAAGCTGCAGGAACATGAGCCTTATCTCATTCATATCTGAAGCTGTGATCCATTCTATATATGTAAATGAGCCCTAATGGATATTTGTACCCTGTTTTCACTTTTTTACAGATGACCAGTTCATGTAGTGTCTAATAGGCATCAGTGCTGCTGCATCAGTTTATTTGATGGATTGCGTCTGAGTGAGTGACTGAGTCTGAGACTGAGTGATCTCCCTGATATGATAAGGTCATTTTGTCCACTGTATTTATTGCTTCTCTAAATGAGTGTTTTGTTTTTTTTCCTGTAATTGTAACGGGATTGTCTCATGAATGTTATAAGTTCATCTTTAGATTGCCTTTAGAGTTCACATATTAGCAAGGGTAAATATATCTGCATGACTTCCTTCTTTATCTTTCTTTCAATATTGTAAAATTTGATGTTTAAAATTGAATAAAGAGGATGGGTGTATGATAAATTTGAGAGCTACAGAAGGCCTGTTTTCCATATCCATTAGTAATAAAGCTTTCTACCAAAAGTAATGGTCATTATTAAACCAAAATCTTAAATTTTGATAATCAATAGAATTGAAGGAACCTGTGCAGAAAACAATGCCAAGTCGAGAGAATGAAAATGCTGGTAAACTACCATGGAACCTGTGTTTTTTTAAACATTTGATGTATCTCCAAATGTTGCTCTGCCCTCTTCCAGATTTCCAGCCCCTTTTACATCTCGAACTGCTTGCTCAAGGCCCGATCTTTTAACTCTATTCTGCCTTTTTATCTCTGCAATCTCCAACTCGCTCCTAATACATACACAAATGAACTTCGGATCTTAGCATACCTTTACAAAACAATGAGTGGGACCAGATATGGCCAACAACAAACTGATGACCTGTTAATGTCACAGATGCAAAATACGTAAAATCATGCCTGCCTTTAGCAGCTAATAGATTAACATTAGGTACGTCCTTAATTACTCATCTTAATGTTTTAGGGGTTGTAGCGTACTGGGCACTAGTATCCCTTTTCAATATTCACTTCTAAATCTATGTCCCCAGATATGCCAAATACACATTTTAGGTTACCTCTATAAGTTCTAACAGCACTTAAACAAACCATCACAATCAGAGGATAGATAAACTTTGTCTTAATGAGACAAAAACCAGAGTAACTCAGTCATGACAAACTTGAAGCTATTGGATAGAATCCCTATGTACACCAGACTATCAACAACCTTTGGTTTAATACTTGTCATCCGATTTTGATAAAAGTCTTTGACATATGTACCATATACTATTTATTACATCTTTTTTTACTGTACAATTAACACGCCAAAATATTATGTCCCCATTAACTACCCCCCAACTATTCTTTAACATAGATGCCCCCCTACTCTCTTTGTAAAAAGTTAGCATGCTTATATATAATACGTGTATGATAAGCAATGTGTATCTTACAATTTTAAAATATATTTAAATCAGCAGATTTTCTTTGATACTATTTAATTGTTTGAAATTCTAAATAAAACACTGAACAAAAAATGTCTATAAACATGACTAGGTAGCTTTTAAAAGATATTCTAATCTGTCAGGAACACTCTATATTTTATGTTTTAAAATAAACACATTTACACGCATATATCTCTGATAACTGCATACTTTACATTAAGCAGGTCTTGATTTATCCTTCTTCCGTTTTAGGCAAATGTGTTATATTTTGAAGGATATGGCATGGTGTTGGCTGAGAAGACTGTAAAGTGTGCAAAAAAAAACCCTTTTCTTCTGAAATTCATGCTGCCTTTGCCAAATACCCAGCAGTGAAAGGCCCCAGTCCTATTTACATGTCCAAGTTTTCTTGCAAAATACCACAAATAAATTGCCATAAAGGTTGCTATGATGCCAATAATTTATCCCAGAATACCAAGGACCATCATTCAATGCAGCAATTCCTAGGGTGCTATTTAAAAAACAGGGAATCTCACATCCCCTCATTGCCTGGTGGGAATCAGTTACTGCTATTGAAACACATGGACCTGGAAGATTCCCACCAGGAAATGTTTAAAGGAATGTCTGATTCCTTGTTTAAAAAACAGAGCATCTAGAGTATTTTTATGTTTAGTTGTAATATTGATTCAGATTCTCACTGCTTAGACAAAGAAAACAGTTGCCTTTTCTAATCAAAGTTCAATTTGTTATAATACAAATTAAGGCACAGCTAAAATGAATGTGAATAATGCAAGAGATTTGATCTTGACCAAAGGTGATGTAGGATGGGTACACTTTAGTGAATTCATACTAATATGATAACTACTATAAGATTGGGTGACTGGTGAACAAAAAACATGGTTTCCTTAATAACAAAAACATCTTACCTATCTGTTAAGTAGAGTGGGGCACCTAATTATTGCACTAATCTGATAAAATGACTATGTTGAATAACTAATTGCATTTTCTAGACACTTCATAGTTGCTCTACATAATAGTTTATTCAGAAGCTTTGAAAGATAAAATAAAAGGCACCTAACAGAGTGACTGATATATGTACTGATACTTGTAATGAAGGCATGCTTGTAAATAGTATAAGAATCAAACTCTGTGAGCTTCAATTTTGAGTTTTAAATGTAGCTGTTTAAACTGTAACTTTTTGAAATTGGCAAGTGGTTTGCTGTTTTTTTTTCCTCCTTTATCTTTAGTCAATATTCCAGCACTGCTTCCTCCTCCACTAATAAACAATGAATATTATTTTGTTATTTAAAGAAGAGACAGACTATTTGAATTTTGGATATCCAATAACGTGAAGGCAAATCTAAAAGAAAAACAAACATTCCCCCCATGAATTTCTCTTATATAATTTGTAGATTTGTTAAGTGAACATTCTCTACTCCCCATTGTAAACTATAATATTAACTCCCCTACTGCTACCGTCTTCTACCTTTATGTTGTATAATTCCTTTATTTGCTATACAAATTTTCTAAAAAAATCTTACTTATGTTTATTAATAAAAATGTTGTTTTGAAAACAAAAATGTAACGTCTCCAGATTGGATGTAGTAAATGCTACTGAGAAAATACTAACATGAGCTTGTTGGGATGCATCTTTATAACATCACCAAAAGATAAATGTTTTGTGATACAATCAATGGTCCTGTAGCTCAATGGAAAATTTATACTTTTTTGTTTTGTTTTAGCAGTTCCTTTGATTTCTTTAACTTTGTAGAGGAAGATGAAAGAACAATATTTTAATAATATGATAGAAATGTCTGAAAAACTACTTGGCTAGCCTATCTTATAAACATTAAAATATAACACAAAATGTTTTTTTCTCCAATTCTGATAACCATTAACAACCTAAAAATAATAATAAAAAAAACATTTTTGAACATTTTTTTTAAACCTTAAATCTTTGTTCTGTTCTACAGTTTTACTTCCTGAGGCACAGAAAATATTACTAGCTAAGCTGTCACCTGGAATTTATTCTGTCTGCACTTCATAAAAGGATTACATATTTTTTGGAGCCTTTTAAAGACCTGGGAATCCAGATGCTGTAATAAACATTTGTAAACCCAGTTTAGTACATGCAAAACACATTATTTGTTTAGAGTCATTTCCTCTGTAGCTTGCATTGACTTTAAATACCTAGTCAGACCAGGGTAAATGTTAGTTCTCCACCTGATTGGGTAGCATACACAGGCTAAAGTTAATTGTTTTTAGTAGTTCTTTTTAATAAATGAAGATGTATAAAGAGTAACATTTTTTTCTGTCTGAATAGCATTGTGGTTGATATATTTAGGAAGCAGTGAACCTAGAATTAATGTTCAATTATTAGAAGGAAGCTGTGTTTACTTTTTTACTTATGTGCACATGAATTAAAAAAGGCCAATTTTTCCTTGCACATGATGACATAACTGAAATGAACACAGCTTCACCATATGTATACTCTTCAGGTAACATTTGCTGCAACGTTAGTAAAACATATAAGGGATGAATGAAGTATACCCAGGTTTCTGTTTCACAAATTCTTGCCTGTATGCACTCAAGGTGTTTCTGATCTGCAGTAGTACATGAATAAATGACAATACAGTACATGCCTAATATTGAGTATTTATGGAACACACCTTATACTATGCGTCATTAAAATGAATAAATCTTTTCTTCAGAAATAAATATAGCCAAGTAATACAGAAGATATTAGATAACATTATAAAACAAATGCAAATGAACAATACCAATGTAAATGTGCTGGTTTGTATACAGTCTAACCTCAAATATTTTGAGTTAGAGAAAGACATTCTTATACTTCAAATGTTTCATTTATTTTTTTTCTGTGTCCTAGTAATGCCCCTTTTCTTAATAGTAACAATTACAGGTAAAAAGATTAGATATAGTATATTTGTTCAACAAATGATAATATGTCAAACATATACAGTGAAAACATTAATGTAGTTTATGAAATACAGAAGGCCAGTTAGCACGCAGTTAATCCCTCTGCTGCTTACCTTGAATAGAATTCAACTAATTGAAAGTTTATGTCTGCTCTGTGTGCTTGTGTCTCCTCCTCCTCCTCCTGTCTAATCTTTGCTTTTTGAGCTATTTCTGTGAGAATTTATAGACCCTGATCCAGCCTCCTCACTCTAATCCCTGCCTAGGTCTTTCTTACATCATTTTTGAGATTTTCCACTGATCTTTATTTTAAGACCATATTTCCTCTGTATCTTCCATTCTTTTACCTTTGTTGCCTCTTTATTGCATAGGCTAGTTGATCATCCAGGGAAAGAGATGCCTGCTACTTTTGTGGGAAAGGATCAATACATTGCTGACTGTGTAATTTAAATTTAAAGATTCTTTATATTTATATATATATATATATATATTTATATATATATATATATATACCGTATATAAACTTGGTGGGAAAAATGGATACATTCAGAAGCAAATGATGGAGTTATTTCAACTGTGTTAGTGCCTCATCACAGATAATCTGTAATTACAATTCTTATTTCATTTTTACCCCAGCATTTTATTTGACATATCCAAACCTCAGGAAATGGGTTAGTTTTCTGGAACTAAAATAAAAATAATAGAATCAAACTCTGTGCTGAATTTGAATTGTGGTTCATTTTTTCCTTATTTTTTCTTTGCTTGCCGAGATTATTCCATATCCATGTAATTTTTTAGTTATTGTATACCAGTATTTGATATTCCTATAAAAGTATTCATAGAACACATTTTATGTAGCACATACAGTATATGCTTGTAGTATCACTTTACATTATGACATTGTGGATATATATATATATATATATATATATATATATATATATATAAATATATTTACCTATACGCTATCCAAAATATGTACAGAAGACCTGATTTAGGAATTTTATTCTAATATTCTTACATCCACAATATTTAGGTTAACTAATAATTTTTACAAAAGCAAAAGAAGATGTTGCAGAACAAGAAAATATTACTAATATATGTGTTGATTGGAATCATCTAAAATATTCTTGGATTTTATAAAGTTCTTCACTTATGACTAATTACACCAACTGGCACACTGCAAATTTATCTTTGCCTGGAAAGTATTACCATTGCCCAAATCAGAGTGAATTGAAGTTCAGTTTGTTCATCTTAAAATGTAAACACAAGTGGATTTATGGAAAATGTAAGACAATTCATGTGCAGTTTTCTTGCCAAATGTCATAAGGGATCCAGTATCTGCCAGCTCTTCTTATGATATTGGGGGCATTAAAAATATAATGCTGTAATTTAATATTGCAAAATTGTAAGGCTTAAAAAAATAAGCCAGACGTTTTAGTCAAATGTCATTGTTTGTCTCTAGTATGTTCTTACTAATTTATGTCCAATAAATGACCAAATCCTTCTAACGGCTAGAAAAAAAAAATCTCAAAGGATATAGCCATCATAATGAGACTGTTTAGATTGGTTTTCATATTCTACATCTGTAGGATGTGACTTTGAAACAAGGCTATATAAAGTTATGCTTGCTAAATAGTGATATATTTTAAAAAGTAGACACATCTAAAATGTTTCTATATGCAGCACTATTGTTTCTGTTGTCTATGAAATACAAAGTGGCCTGAATAAGAATTGTCTTTGCCAACCAGTGCCAATGTGTTAGAACAAAGCCAGCATAGCTTTTTCACACTTATCACACTTACCTTTTCTGTAACAGGTAGTCCCCGGGTTAAGGACATTTGACATACAGACAACTCCTAGATACAAAAGGGGCTTCCCTGCTCCCTCGTGTACAGGTCAAAGGCTTGGAAGGGGGGTGGTTTGTATGACTTGCAGAAGAAATCTTTTGCTAAACACAGCTAAGACTGAGCTCTTCTGCAGGCTCTTGTAACTCTTTAATGACCAAGACAAACTCTGCAGTTGTTTCCTTTTGCGTATCAAAGCACAGCTTGCTCCAGAAGTTAATGAATGTCTAGGCTCTATAAAGTTTTTTTTGCTTTGTTTGTGATTAGCTCACAGTGAGGATTTTTATACAGTAACTGACACCACGCTGCCTAATAATAAGTTGAGACAAACATCTGTCCCAATTGCATTTATTAAAATAATGTACCTGTACCAACTTAGATACAAATTCAACTTAAGAACAAACCTACCTATCTCGTATGTAAGCCAAGGACTACCTGTATATTGTCAACACTAACAGTAATGGTTTACTGTTTACATCCCACGGAGTATTAATGGTAAATTTAAACTGCATTGTGGGTATTTTTAAATAAACCTTGATCTGGATCCATGAAACAGCTAAAGACCTACTGCACCTAAATTAATAGTGCAGAAGCATAGACATTTTAGTTTTCTGCAAATCATTATCTGTGTCACTGTGAATAACTTGCCGCCTGGGTTAAGCTTTTACACTCTCCTATCCTTTTCAACTTGAAATTAAACCTTGGTCCCTTCTGGCACTAGGCCCTCACACCTGTAATTCAATTGGTCCATGCCAAAATCTCTACTGTTCACTGGGGTTATGCTTTGTAACAATGAATAAATATGTAACAAAGGGGGATTGCAGAACATTGAATCTCTTTAAAGAGGCAATTTAGCTTTGGCCTAGGAAACAAGGTGTTCCCCAAGGGATATACAATAAGGATTGATTAATTAACGTAGGCACATGCAGCCAGAACATAGTGCTAGAACTTCAGCAGGTTTAATACCTTCAACAATGTTTAGGCTAGGTCAGGCTGATTTTAAAGGGTTATTTCACCCTGGTATATAGTGAGTTGAGTCAATTAATAGCATCTTTTTTTTTGGTGATTTTACGGGTAAGATCTTCCCTGATGCCTACTCGCTTTATTCCTCTCCACCCTGAAGCTTTACTCTTCCATATACAGGATGACTTTCTTACAAAGAGTTGACCTTGCATGATATTTTACGGCCTAGGTATTTTTCTCCACACCACAACATTACACATCTATTGCCCTGTGCAATATATGTAAGCAAAAGAAAAGCCCCAATAATCTAGGTACATATCTAGGCATACATTTGGGAATTTCAGTTGTCATAATGCACATGAAACACATTATAATGTCCTAAGGAAATAACACAGCAGCAAATAAAGCAAACTCATTTCCACTGATTACCATGATTACCATTGACAAAAAGCGTTATTATCATCACCAGATGCTATTGCTGCCTCTAGCGCCCCTGTGCCTTCCTGTCCAATATTATCTGCTGCAATTGTCTGAACAAAACAGTTTGTCATGAGCACAGACATTCCACAAGAAATGAGGTGACATGAATTATAGGAGCAGCAGGTCTAGGCAATAGAGAATCTAAAAGAATGCAGACCATACAGTAAAAAATTACAGGTGAGTATGTGGATTGTTATCCACAAACTTACCATTTTTGTAAAGTGGTGTTATCAACTTCCCAGCTCTACAGGTACAAGGACACTGTGCTGCAGTAATGTGTTACTACCATGCACTGTGAATGGCACCTCAACACACCTCCAAAAATATATGTTAGTGCTGCATGGAACAAAGCATGGTGCCCTGTGCACTGCTGTGATGTAAAACAGCCTCTGTGTGTTTCAAGAAATTTATTTTAAATATGTTATGTATAATATGTGATTGAGTAATCACAAACAAATTTTTGCATTTTGATATAAATGGGCCCCCTGGAGAGGGTCCTTTAGTTTGAGTCCTGGGTTATGACACCAGAGTTTTGAGTCACCAGAATCAGAGAAGTTCTGGTCATTTAAAATCACTTTTGGATTGCATGTTCTGAAGAAAAACTTTATAAACTGAGGCACAATACCAGTACATGTACATGAACTGATATCATGAAATAGATAAGACAAACAAATAGTAGGATTGAAAGGATACACAAAGTGACCAATGATGGTTAAATTGGGTTACCAATTTGATAGATTTCTTTCATTATATACATTTCCAATTTTTAATGAACCCTTTAGAGTATTCAAAAGTCTTGAAAGTCTGTTACACAATAGTAACGGAGCTAAATTTAGGAATCCTAAATCCTACATATAGAATTAGTGATGGAAATAATTACAAGGAAACAGTATATACCTATAGTATATTACTAGAGTAAAGGTGCGTACACACTTCCAATTTTTATCGTTCCAATCGAACGACGAACGATCGATTGGGCAAAAAATCGTTCGTAAAAAAGTAACCAACGACGCCGACGAACGAGGAAACTCGTTGGAAACGAACGACTGGACCGGCGGATCGGATTGGACGACGATCGTTGAACATCGTTCGTGTGTACGGTCGTTCGTTGATCGTCCATGTTCAGAGCATGCGTAATGAACGAACGTTCGTGCACTTTCCTGTCGTGCACATAGTTCCTCTATCGCTCAAACGATCGTATCTATTGTGTGTACAATATCTAGGAACGATCGTGTCGTTATCTCTATGTGCAGGATCAGTGCTATACGATCGTTCGTATATATCGTGCAGGATCGTTCGTCGTTCGTTTTCCAACGATAATAATTGGAAGTGTGTACGTAGCTTTAGGGAAATATCAAATCAAAATGTGTTTGCTTGGGCATGGGCAGTACCTGAAGTCTGAATTTAGTTTATAAATAATGAACAATCAGCGCTAAGAATGTATGTGGGTCAAGATAGCAAAATATATATATTTGTAGCTAAATTTGAAGGCCTTGAAAATATAAATGTAGTCTTTTTGAATTAGTAAATTTGCAGTCTGCACTGTTTTATGTACTAACAATTTTATGTATAACAATGGAGGCAAAATCTTGATTTTTTTACTTTTGTGTAAGGGAGCAATGCTAATATTCATGAAGGAGTAGTGATGGGTGAACGTGTCCAGTTTTAACAAATATTTGTCCAATTCCATTGAAGTCTAAAATAGAAATAATCTAGCAAATAGATTTAGGAATAACAAGTAACAGTAGGTAACAGGAGGAATTTAGTAATAAGTGTGTTTGTGCGTGAATGTGTTGTAATGGAAGATGGGGACATTGGGTGATATATGTGATTGTCACCAGAGGGGCCTTATCCATTGGAGTCAGATGGGTGTAGCTAGATAAATTGGGGTTATTAAAAGGTAGTGTGACTGTTTATTTAGCCTTGTGTCCATGTGAAGTTATTGAACGTTGTTTATTGTTGTGTGTAATAAGTACATGACCAGGGTAGCTCGGACCTTCAGCCACTCCAGTACCACCTACCAGCCAACCCACAATCCCAAAAACACTCAAACACAAAACTGCACTTTAAAATGGCTGGCAAGCAGCTGTTTATTAACTAAATAAATAACGTTCTTGATTATAATAAATAACATTTGAATATAAACATTACCAACACAAATAACATATTTAACTTACATTAACATAACTTCAACAACTTAGCATAAATTAACCATTAAAACAAATTAACAAATCTATTAACATAACATATATACCACATTATTATAACAAACTTCCTCCAGAAATTTAACCAATAAAATTCCAATTAAACAACAGTGCCCAATTGCACTATGTTAATCCACCTGCACTAATTTTAACCAACCAGGTTGCAGGCCTAGGAAAAGTAAAGTCTGTGCCAACCACCTATTTAATGTACAGCACTGTGTAATATGTTGGCGCTATATAAATCCTGCTTAATATTATTAATAATAATAATAATAATAATAACCACGTATATTTCCAATATATCACCCTGGCCCCTAGCCACCCAGCACCTCCTCAGGGCCCCACACTATATCAACCATACAGGGGGCACCCTACCCTTGGGTTGCCCCTTCCAAACTTACCACCAGGACTATTACCTTCCTAAACCCCAACCGCCACTGATTAAAACACAAAAAGGCAGGTTGTGAAACTTTCCTTCCCGCAAAACTGTCCTTAACTTTGGGGCTGCCCTCGCACCCTGTCATGCTGTCCCTACGCCTATTTGGCGTGCTGTGGGCTTCACTGGTTTGATGTCTGCTGGGCATATTTACCCAACACTAGTACCAGTGTATAAAATATCTCTATAGCTACAGGGCCTCCAGGGCAAGTTTAATCAGTGTATCCCATGGTCTGTTAAGGATCCAGTACAACGGTACCATCTCTACATCCTATTTCTGCCTCGCCAGCTTATTTGAAGAAATAGCTTTGCATCATTATTTATAACCTAATATTAGATAAGAGTTGTTTCCTTGGTATACCCTCTGATCAAGTAATTTTTACTGCAAATGCAGTTTTACCACAATTTACCACCATTTAATTAACAAAAAAGTAACACTCACTTCGCTTTGCTTGTAATTGGTAGTGAAGCGAGCCATGGGAAAGAAAAGTGTGGCACAGGACACTGGAGTTGTAAGAGGCCACTTTAATCTCACAGTGGATGAGAAGTTGCCCTGAAGCTGGTGTTTGGGTTTCCCCATCCCAGATGACTATTACACTGGTAACTGGGCTCTTTTAGGGATGGATGTAGTTTCCATTGTGATACTTTTAGGGTAAGGATAAGGGTAAGGTAAGGTAAGGTTAGGGTAAGGAGAGAGAATTGTTTACCCTGTCTGCAGATTAAGCTGATATTATACATTCCAGCCTAGACTGGATATACATACACCTCTAATACCTGACATGTCATATTTTGGACTGACAATACACATTCCACTGATGCCATGCCTGTTTGTGCCCTTCTGAACATCTTGTGTCCCCCTTCCCACACTAGGTTGGGGTGGGAGTGACCTGATAAGAAGAAAGTTGTGGCTGTTATATCCTGATGGGTTATAGGAAAGAAAGCAGCTGTTAATATACAAAATATAATCTCATACTAACAATTGCAAGTTTTTTTTACATTTTAATGTAACAAGGAGGTTTGGTCAAAGTGAGCTAGCAAAGATCATGTAACGAGTTCATTGGTTGAGATCAGTGTATATTTGTTAACTCCATATATCATAGAATTGAGTGATGATGCTGATATTTTCTGGATACGCATAAAGACTCTTCCCAGTTAGATGATATAAATATGGGCACTCACTGGGGTAAACTGAGTCATGTGATGTTGCTTCTATAACTGTTTCTGTTTTACTTACCATTGTACGCATCCAATAAAGATAAGTACTACATTTTTATTAAACAGTGCCTGAGTGTTCCACTGATACCCAAGAACAATATACATTCCACTGATAGCAGAGACTAATAATATTCACCCACTGTTACTAAAAGTATATATTCTACCATTACCGAAGACTGAAAAAATACATTACACTAATAACTAAGACATTTTACTGATACCTAGTACCCCAAAATCCATGTTCCACTGATGCCTGAGGCTGAATATACACATTACACTGATACTCAGTCCTGAAAATACACATTTCACCAATATTAAAAATACACATTATACTGAAATCTAAAAAAATATACCTAAAATGCATTGAGATATAAGCTCATAAAACCAATGATTCACATTACATTATTTTTTTACTTTGTTTTGTTCAAGAAGGTAGATTACTATAGCTATCAATACAAGTTCCTACTTTTACTTACCGTGTTCGGGGTTACAGACCCTAGTGATACCAGCTGTACATTTGTACACTGAACATTTTGTATGGTACTATGCAATTACTAATCTCTCTTTCCACTATGCACCATGTTTGTAATAAACTAAACTATCCACAAGACAAATTTAGGATCCTCAGATTTCTTACATCAGCTATGTGACATAACCATTGCTTTGTAGATGTGGGATTCGGCCTGTCCATTCTACCACAATGTGATGCCTGAGGTATTGAAAATAAATCACTAATGGAAATGGTGGATAAGGTTATTGGCCTTGGAATATGAAGTTTAAAAACAAGTCAACAACAGTAAACAACCTCATTTCTATTAAACCAGGTTTCCTTTAAAATTAGAGTGTACTTTAAGAGATTGTTTACTTGCTATGCAACCTATTATACCAATCTAACCTACAAAAATGTGTTGCCGAAACGTTATTTTATTTCTTGCTGACTTATCCATGACATGTATTTTACTAAAGTAGAAACTGATTTGTATGGTTACTTCTTTTGCTCCCAAACCACCCAGTTTTTCATAAAACGACTTCCAGGAATTAAAAGTGGTTTCGGAGGAACATTTGGATTGAAGCATTAATGTTTTCTGGCCTTACATGGGACTTCAGTCAAAATAGTCATATTTCTAAATTAGTTTATGTTTTCCTGATATTTCTAGTGTAGGACTGCAATTATCTTAATATCCTAATCTCCATTTTTGCTTTGTTTGTTCCAATAGCTTGTGCCCATAGTAACAGCTGCTGGCAAAGAAAAGGTAATCTACATTTCATAGTTCAATTTTAGTGGCCATGTTAACTTAAGATTTGATGTTTAGCTAAAGTAAACCATTCATTATACTACATGATGGGAAGGGGAGACCTAGGTGTGGCCAAGTTTAAAATCAATGTTACTTGAGTTGAGAAAAGCAAACATTCGCTTTTGCTTTGCCTTGTTTCTGTGCCAATATATTTTAAAGGTTTTTGATAGACACTTTTGCCTACTATTGTACTTGTCATCATGATTCAATTTTCCATATAGCTGCTCAATAACACATGTAGTTAGCTTTTATATTGAAAAACTGTTTGTGTTATATAATTATTTTATGTTAAAAAGCTTTAACTATTTTTTTATGTTCATTTCTGGACAACTGTAAAATGCTTGGAGCATTTACTTGACAGTAAAGTTAACCGGTAAAGCTGGCCAAAACAGATATCCAGTTATGTAAGTCCAGCATCAATCAAAACAAGCGATGATGTTAACAAGCTAAAGATTTCCTGGTGCTATATAAAGTAGTGCAACATATTAATGATTCTACCTTATCAATGGCATTAAGGTTAGTATGTGTTATTTTTTTTTATTATTCTTGGTAAGATTGTTTCATGTTGTGTGTGTCCTGTCAATACTTCCAGTTTAACACTTTCTGGGAATAGGCAAGTGTACTAATGTACTTCTGTGCTCATTTCCCCTGGGGCAGGGTACAGCTATTTGAGGCTTCCAGATCACAAATAAACACTGTGAGAGATTAGCTTCAACTCACTTGCTGCAAAAATGTATTTCAGATGTTTGTTCAATTTCAGGGTGCTCTGCCCACTTTTATTTGCAAAATATCCACAGAAAGGCAACAAAAATAAGCAAATCCAGGGTTTTCTCTTCCAGGGGATCAATGTCATGCACAGCATGCCACAAAAACACCAAATTTAGCCTTTAGGCTCTCTATCAGTTCCACAAACGTTGTGCCACACCTGGCCCCAGGTTCCAACTGCCCCCCAGTGTTAAAGCCAGGTGCCTTTTTTTCAATGGCCAGGTGCTTCAGATCCATCACCAATTTTTGGCCTGGAAATGGGAGAAGTGCATGGCCCACCCCTTCCTTCCAAGACACTCCGAGCCTGGATCTCAAATAAAAAGCTGGAATACTGAGGCAATACAAATACCAACAACCTTATCCAGGTCCTTTAATCCCCTTCCACTGAGAATTTGGGATACATGATGCCAAATATCCTGCAAAGTGTCATTCTATATTTCATACTGTTACGGCCCTCTTCTCCATGAACGATGGGCATCAAAAGTTGAAAGTACATCTGGGGGTCAGAAATAGATAGCCCAGGACCCAGAAAGGTCTTCAGACAAACTGGATCATAACCAGGCCATTTGACACCAACACCAGCTTCTGGTGTGAATGTGCATGGACACAGATATACATGTGGTAGTAACCTTAAATATCAGGCTACAAACTATATTTTATTTGCATGCTTACGTACAAACACTGGCTTGTGAGCATGACCATAAGTTAATCTTTTCTGACAATGAAAAAGAAGCCTTTACATCGGTAGGCATTATAAAAGGCTGGTGGGAGAAGGGCTCTTTTACATTGGTGGACACTGGGAAAAATGCACTTTAGCAAGAATATACCCCTCACTACTTATTCATGTATCTATAGAAATACTGTAATTGGTTATTACTTTTAGGAGAGCCAACAATTGTTCATTGCTCAATGAACTTCTAAAAACCCCTGGAAGATCATTAGGGTACCACTCTGAACTCTGATTAAGAACATCTGCTTAAAAATCTTTTTTTACATTTGCTTTCTGTACCTAATATAATTTCCCTTTTTTTAAAGACAGACAAAAATGCCTAGATTTACCTATTCAAAATACATAAGCACCCAGGTGTAGCTCTACACAGTGCAGGGGTTTATAGAAAGAAAGCATAGATCTATGTTAGATGGTCTCTATGGAGTTAAAGTACACCAGGCATTGCAACATTTGCAACTTTTTAAAGAAAACATCTTTGGGCACATTTGTAAAGCAGACTTGTGCTATACAAATGTGCTCTTTGCTATGCATGTTTCAGAATTCTGAAGCAAGCAAGGCCTTATATTTTTCACGAATTACAAAAAATTGGTAGAAGGCAGAGGAAATTAGCCACAGAACTTTGGAAGGTCAAAAGAATGGGCTGTCCTTATACAGAGTGTTCTCAACAACATCCAAGGGACAAAGCAGGTTCACACTGCACTTTACATTTTAGGAAAGAATAAAATTCAGGTACAGAGTGGTACAAACTACTAAAAGAATTAGGTTGACATAATGTGTAGCTATATTTTCTAGCATACTGATGTTTTTCTAATAATTCTTTAGACATTATTTATACATATAGGTACATACATATGTTATGCATATAGGTAATAAGTATTTAGAATAATACTTGTTTAAATTTTATACCTAAAATGCATATATCATATGTCTGTAAATGCTACAAGTAAAGTTCAAGAGAAAAAATAAAAAGGAAGGCTTGAAGTTCACATTGACCAGACTATTCACATTACTGCTGCTTTCAAGAATTGTTTGAAAATACACTAACAAAAATAGCATTGATGCTTCTAATAAGGCTGCTATTTTAAACAGAGGCCAACCAACACATAAAACACGCATTTTCACTATTTTCAGTACGTTCCTTATGCTCAATGACTCAAGATCATCAAGATCATATATTAAAGCAGTATAAAATAACATACATTAAGGGATTATGTGGGGAATTTTATAGGAAATGGTTTATGTGAATAAAAAATGTGGTTATTCCACAGTCACAGTCAGTATCATAAAATAAAACTTATGCATTATATCCAAGTTTCTTAGGCTAATGCTATAAATAATTTCCTAGAATTGGCAATAGTGGGCCTTGATATCAAGGGCTTGAAAATGGGTCCTTGTCCCCACAAACATGTAATGTATTTCTGTAACAAAAGAGCTTTAACTCAATTATATGATCAAATTTATGATATTTACATGGCCCAGAAAGCTTTTTTCTGAGAGAGTTATCTACATTTAGAAATTTAAAATAAAGAGTTAACTTTTTTGTACAATTTACTGATGGTTTAAAGTGAATCCATTTTGGACTATGCAAACTGAAGTATTTACATATGCTTTTAAAACTACCTCTGTAGCTATAGGCATTGTGGGGAAAATGTTATCTTCAAATCTCCTGTGAGGTCCCTTCCACAATAAAATCACAGTGTACTCGCTTCTTTTTTTCTCCATTGCAGGAACTTCACCTGGTACTTTTCCAGGTGCGGGATCTTCAGCCATCTTGATTGTCCAGCCTGAAATGACATAACTACCATGCATGTGTACAGCACTTAATTTATTCCTAGCAGGCGGGTGTGTGGGCATCACCTGCAATAAACAACCCACCTGCCAGTCTGTCACTCCTGCAATTAACAACCTACCTGCTCACATTTTTTTATTTTTACAGTATAATTCTGCTTTAATTATATTGTAGCTTACCAGTCATGAGATGTCGTGACTAAGTTAGTTTTCTATTTTTAAGCTATGTTTTAGATATACTGTATACTATTTATTTGCTTATGTTTAATTCCAAATTAAATTTGATATATATTTAACTGTTTTTACTCCAATAATTAGTAAAGGATATAATATTCAGACATGAATAGCACAGTATGGTTATGCTATGAAATAGACTAAAGCCAGATTTCCCAGACTGCAGAATGGGTCATAAACCCCTTCCTTCTGTCCCAGAGGAAATGGGGCTATCCGTCTATGTCAGTTTCATACAGAATATATGACTAACACAAACTTATCCACTACAATCTTCAGTTACCTTTTCTTGGAACACAGAAATATTAAGGTTCTTGTGCTCGTGAATGCTCATGGTTTCATCAGATTTAGGAGCATTACTGAGACTATGAGGGTAGAAGAGGTCCAAGCCAGGGTAGAAGGTTAATTCAGAGATATTAACTAGTGGAAGTAAGTAAATCCATTATTGTTAAGCAAATGTTATTTGACTTGTTTGTCTAAGCTGCGTGTTTCCATTTCATTGCTACTATATGGCTGAAAAAAGGTAAACTGCACAGTGCAAACACAGGTGTTCATTTAATAGAACAATTGTCAAGAAGTCAGATTTTCCAACTGTGATATAATGTCTGTGGATATAGTCATTGTTCAAGGCACACTAAGGATCTCTTTACATCATGGATAGAGGTCCCTATTATTATACTGGAATTTCTTCTGACAACATTACATACCAAGGTATAGAAATCTGCCTTAGGACCTAATTGCCATAGGGCACTAAAATTACAAAGTGCAGCTAAGTGGCCTCTTAGCATGTTAATCTCAGCTCAGCCTACACAAATGCATCCTGCGGATCTTTTAGCTGTTCTCATGGTGGGTATTTGGCAAGCTGAATGGATTCCCCAAACTGGGGACTGTGCCAAACATATGGGTACCCCAAGAGATAATCTTACACTATAAACAAACAGCCACTGATGCCAATGACATCACATAATTGCAATACACCAGTCCTATTCACTGTTAAAAGTGTTGTATTGTATCCAGCACACACATGGTAGTTTCATTCATGGTTCTTAAGAAGAAAAAAAAACTTTATCTGCATAATCACACTAAGCACTAAAAAGATGGGGGAGTCAGACATTTTCTATTCACATCAAATATAGCCAAAGTCATCTAGAATTCTCCCACCAGTAACATAAGATTCACATGATGTTTCTGTCATCAGTAAAAATATCTTCAGGATTAAATTCTCATCAAACATGTGAAGGAAATATCAGATTTACACTGCTGTACTGGTTGCCACTTAAAAAACAATATATCAGAATAAAACCTAATAAAAAACCATATAAAAACAGGTGTGGTGTATATTATTTTATGTAGCAAAAATATTTTTAAAATGTAAAATTTGACTTTTTGATGCATTAATAATTTTAATACAGTGTATACATTATAATGAAAGCAATTTATTATAAGGTTTGAGAAGAACTTGGACTTCTTCTTCAGCATAGAAGATGTAACTGGCTGGTAAGTTCAATTACATGTTTTGTTTTAAGTTTAAATTTGTTACTAAGTGTTACCCTAAAACACATGAAATGTGTTATATTTCTGTGATTTTAGCAAATATTTTCAAAAACTCTTGTGGATTCTTGTAAATGTAGTTTGGTTCTTTCTTTTGATCTTTTTAACATTGATCAAACTTTCAATTTGAATGTTCAATAGCAGGTTTTGAAATGACGGACACAAACTGCAGAACTGAGTCAGAGATCTTCAATTCCTAAAAGGCAATAGACAAATAAAAGCAAACTTTACACGTAAGTTTTTAAACAATGTTGAATGATGAAATAGAAGAGGGAGACATAATTTTCCTGGAAGTTTGCTTAAAAGTTTAAAGTGTGTGTGATGCCATTTTGTTTTTAATTTAAATAAGATGTGCAAAAGAGAAGACCTCTTTGATGTTTACATTACTGTCATTTTCCCTGCTTGAGCAATTAAGGGGCAGAGAAAATTCAGGTATTTTACATTATTTATTAAAGTGTTTTTAATTTCCATAAATTATATATATATATATATATATATATATATATTTTTTTTTTTCTTTACTTGCAGGTTGCCATTAAACATACAGGAAAATTTGAAAAGTCCACGTTATCGGCGCCCATTATTACAATGAGCCTTTAAGCCATTTTGATTCTGCCTAGCTGGAGGTACAATAACTTTGTGGTTAGCACTCATCTTGCAGCAATATGATTCTAGGTTCAAATCTTGGCCAGGACATAAATGTTTGTGTGTGTTTTCTTTCACATTCTAAAAACATACTGGTAGGTTAACCAGCTTCTCCTGAAACTTGTCCTTGGACTATATTAGAGATATATGAGTATGGTAGGAAAACTAAATTGTGAGCTCCTCTGAACAGCAGTTAGTGACTATGGATGCTGTAAAGTGTTTTGTTACAAGTCAATGTGATATAAATACATAATAATAGTAACTCATAATGGTGCATGAAGCAGAAAAAGTTGAGAAATAATGGAATAAATATACCAGTGACTTGAACTGGGCTGTGTGAAAAAATATACTAGACTTGTGAATGTATTAAATCAGTGTTTCTAAACCTTTTTAGCATGGGGAACCCCTTAACCACCCGTCCGTTAAACCCGACCTTGGTTCGGGGTAAAAACACTTGCAAAAAGTGTTAATCCTGAACATTTCTCAGGTGGTTAAACAAACATTATATTGCAATCCGATTGTCATACATTGTATGACAATCGGATTACAACTGTAAGAATATACTTACCCGGTCCCCACAGCTCCTACGGACACGTCTTCTCTCTTGCTTCTTCTCCCGGCGAGTGCAGTGACGATGTCCGGGGTTTCCCGGTGACGTCGCTGCATGCGTCGGTGCGGGAAATTCAAATAACTTTGTATTGAGCTCAACACAAAAAAGCTGTATTGAGTCCAATACAAAGAAATCTTTATATAATATATATGTAATTGTATTATATATATATATTATATAAGCTACTGTACATATACATTACATTATACACTTTTTTTTTAAAGATTTTTTTTTAAAGATTTTTTTTAAAGATTTTTTTTTAAAGATTTTTTTTCATGTTTTATAATAAAAAAATTTATTATTAAATTTATAAAATTTTGGACATATTTCGGGGGGTTATGCGGTAATTCGTTGTAATTCAGTGAATTATAAGTAATTATTGAGTGATTCGGTGAATTATAGCCTACAATCTAAAATACATTTCCATGCAAAAAATTTAACACTTTTTGCATGGAAGTACGGAAGTTCAGAAAGAATTAGAACACCCGGCGTTCGCGTACACGTCCCTCGGCGATTCCTAATGATGTCCGATGGGAGTCGTAGTAGGAAATTCAAATATTTTGTATTGGATTCAATACAAAGTCCTGTATCCAATCCAATACAAAATAATACAACATTTATTTATGTGGTTTTGTCTATCGGTATGTGACGTTGGACTCTGCTTTAAAATTTACCACACTAGGGAGGTGTTTTAGAAAAATATATTACTATACAGTATACCGAATCATTGCATTTTCAGTATTTTTGATTTATTTATGTATTCTTGTTTACGCTGATTTTTGTGTTTTTTATTTAATTTTATTAAAAGTAATTTTTTTTTTTTTTACATGATTGTGTTTTTCAAACTTTTTTTATATTCATGATATCTGCTAGATCCTTGTTCGGACATATTTCTGTAAGTTACAGGTCTACAATTTAAAAAAAAAAATTCATGAAAAACAGTGTACCGCTTTTGGTACAGAAATCCAGACATCAGTGAAACGCCCAGGAGGTTAAAATACATTTCAGGTCTTCAGGGAACCTCTGCTATGAAGGAGAAGAATGCCTCCTACACTGCTGACCATTAAGAAGAATGTCCCCTCTATAGATAGAAAAAAAAAGATCATTGGTATCTGTTAAACTGACCTGAAGGGCACAAACTGCTTAATGCTCATGGAACCCCTAGCAACCTCTGGAGCAACCTTGGTTGAGAAACAGTGTATTACATTATTTAGCAAGTTTCCTAACATTCACCATACATACATTTAAAATTTTGTACATTATTCACATGTTTAATATATTCTCCAGGCACTGTAATGTTTGTATCGCAATTAAAGCTAAACCAGTGTTGTAGTTTTTATGTGTATAATGTTTTATGTGTTTTCTTGACTTTCTTCTTTTAGTTATCAAAGAACATGAAGGTGATATTCTGAACAGCTAACAGGAAAGGAGAAGCTATTGCCAGTTCCTAGAATGAAGAGATCCCTTATTTTATTAAGTAAAGAATGTACGTCACAAAGAACTGGCAAGGTATCCATGCTTCCACAACATTTAAAGATATCAAATTAAATTATTAAGGTCCAGACAGCTAGAAAAAATTCTGATTTGCTGATCTGAATCTCTAGAGAAACATATGATTCAGAAACAGGATGACGAAAGAGAAACTTCAATTCTCCTATGTCTTTGCAGCTTGTATTTGATGTTCACATTTAACACTGCTTGCCAGTTCTGTAAAATAATTTCCTCCTCTGTTCTCTTTTACAAACAAGACATAGCTAACCAAAACTGTGGCAATGTGAGGAAGGGTCTCATTTTCAGGGTGACTTCATTCGATGAGGTAATCATCAAGGTGGTAATCCTAGGTAATTAAGAATCACTTCCTGAGCTGCCAGAATGTTTTATTACCATTATTTTATAATCATTCTATAATTATTATGAAAGAGCATGAGAATAAAATAGCTTTGATTTGAAAGACAAGGGGGCCATTATGGATATCCACTAATTGTCCATCATGATTTAAATGTAAATATCTCCTTGGTTTGTAGTGTATGCTTGGAGTTCATTATAATTTGTAAACGTCAGCAGCTTTTTAGTTTGCATGGTGTGTCAGATCTCTTTTTGTTCTCCTTAGCATAATAAAAATACTCATGCTTCAAAGTAAAAGTGTATAGGAAAAAGCAGTCAGAGGAACATGACATATAAAGTAGTTCAAACAGTTAGACCTACGTGCATGTCAACCTCAGCATTTAAACAGACAAGCTATCCACACCCAAATATGAGTTTATTTGATCACGCAAACAGAAGTGAAGCACAGCAACCCATTGTAACCAATCATGTTAAGTGCTACAAAAATCATCTTTAGTTTTACTATAAAACCTCTAACCCCTTGACCTATTAAAATACGCATCTTGGAAATCTTGGAAAAGGTGGAAATCTTTGGTGATGGCCACACACTGAACCCTCATGGAACCCTTACTGTAGAAGCTTTAGCATACAGGCACAGCCCCATACAAGGAAAGGGAACAGTAACAGGATTTAGTTTTGATGATCCGGTAAATTAATTGGGTTAGTAGGTTTAAGTGCAGATGAGTTCAAGTTTAAAGGGTGGGTTGCAGAATTGTGTAGTAAAAATATAGTTGTCCTTTCAGCTGCTATATTGTCATGTCACCAAAACAAGTGACAAGAGACACTTACCAATACAATAGAATACAATAAAACATATATATATATATATGGATATATATATACATTTATATATCAGGACTTAAGGTCTAAAGGGGTCAATTAGGGGAGGGGGTAGTGTTTGGGTATGTGTACCTAGACTTTGCCACAAAAACAAACAAGGGCAAAACACACTCAAACCTGATCTCTAATAAACAAGCACCTTTTTAGGCCACAGTACAAAAAAGTATACCAATCCATAGTGTAACAGGGAGAGGCAATGTGATTGAGAATGAATTTTATTAGGCAACTGTGAAAAAATCACTGTGCAAGCATGACTTTTAATGTGCATGAAAACGTGATTTTTACTTGCACATTATTGAATAGACTGTAGCTTTTCATCAGTCTATGCAACATAAGTAGCAGTAGCAGTAGTAAAGTCACCAGCTGTGCAATAATCTTGTTGAGATGCTGAATGTGAGGGTTTGGATAGCACTTTTTTGCAGTTCAGAAGATGCAGGATGTCAGCATGGCTATTATTCAGCAACACAGAAGAATTTGGAGTGAGAGTCAATATTTAGAAGGGTTATGGTGGCTCTACTTCCAGCCTATGCTTGCCACTTCTAGATCAAGAATTGAAAAACTTGTACTCATTATTAAGAAAGTTGAAGTTGTTTCAGAGGTGATTCAAGTGATGGCTGGATATAAAAAATTGCTTGCATGGACTGAGTTATTAATGTTTAAGAGGCTGTAACTAATCTGTTTGGGTGTACCTTTTTGGTGGTATACATTGTATGCATTTAATATATTTATTTCATGTAAATAAAAATAATTATTTTTAAGGTTTATATTGTGGCACTATAGCCTTTAAAATCCTAACTAAGCTTATTTGTTAGCTCTAGAATTGTGCCCATCATCACTGCTTGCGGTTGATAGGGTTAAGGACCTACCCAATAGGATTCATACATAGTTGCTTCTCTTTAATACAAGCAGCAGAGCCCGCTTGTGTGGCATGAATATAGTGAGGGGTAGAGCAGGACAATGCACAAGCAGTGGAAGACATAACAGGTTATCTGTTCTTTGAGACCAGACCTTCCAAAGACCTTGATGGTGGATCTTCATGTTTTCAATTATGCATGCAGTGCCCAAGATGCAAATGTTCTTGCCCTGTTTCAGGTTTTGCTGACAAATGTTGCGAATGGCAGTGATTTTGTTAACAGCTGAGTTTTGGAAGAACACACAGACAGCAGGCTGAGTAAGGGGTTGCAGCTGTTAATGCATACCTCTTTTGACAGATAAGAATAGGCTGATGCAGAGGTTAACGTGTGTCCACAAAGATGGAACAGTGCTGGTGTTCTGGGCAGCCTGCTCTTTCTTTTAGAGGGTTGGTGCTGTGTGCCTTGCCATGTTGGGTCATCTACTCTATCCACATCTTCACAGTGTTTCAGTTGGCTGTACCAAAAAAAATGTCTTCCACCAAAGAAATGACAGCAGCACTTGTATTTTTGCAATTTATGAAGCCCTTTAACAGCTTGGGTGTGAGGATCGATTTCCACCTGACAATATTACCCCTTCACCTAGCACAGTTGCCCTTTTCACTTTGTCCATAATGCTTCTAATTGTGAACATGTCCAAATATTGAATGAACACCAGCAGTCATGCCATTAAATAATATTTTGTTAATCTACCAGTTGTGTTACTGCAAATATAGGCAAAACCCAGGTACAGTGATAACCAAAAACACATTTTTTTACAGTTTGTCAAAATCCACAATCAAATTCCCCATTCACTGACGTACAAAATCTATTACTGAAACTTGATGTACTTGAATTTATGGGGTGAAATGAAGAACAATGACAGAAGTTCTCACCCAAATTTGCAATTCTTCAATGGTTACACATTGCAATGGTTACTCATGAGCATGAACCTTACAATTATTAGCAAACTGCTAGTCCCAAAACAGTTGCAACTACAAATGTTAGCATCAAGCATGCATCACGTATGCTCCTTGGTGCAATAGGACATTATACAATAGTCTACCTTGTAAACCAAAGGTTTGGACCAAATATTGACAGGGCAGAATTCTGGCTGCCTTCTTGATCATCCTAAATCTGAACACCAACACTACTTACAACACAATATTAAAACACAATGAAGGCTACTTTTTGAAATGTGAAATAAATCCTGAGATGATAATGGATTGGACAAGGGGAACCTAGCATGAAATACTAAAAATAGCCAGAAAGAGGACAATGCCCAGGTCACTTTTGCTACTAGATGCCTAAAATAATACCAGAAGATGGAATTAAAGCAAAGACTAAACAAATCTGACTTGAATGATAGTCAAACCTCCCCCTTCAAATAAATATTATAACATTTTTGTTGATGGAAATGGTTTCAGCAGCTAAAACCCTTGAGAAATTTCTAGGAAGCCTATTCCTTAAGAGCACCAAAACTGTATTAGTTCCACAGAGATGATTAAATAGATTTATGAATTGTCTGCACTTTTATAATGTAATTTAACTAGTTTTCCAGACATATTTTCCAGCATGCCTAACACAAACAGTAACCTCATGTTGCGATATAATACTACCAGGACATATATTTCTATTTTCAGGATTTGTGCACAGTGGGAGAAATTATCACTGACAGGAACTATTAGAAAAAGTCACAAAGCATTCACCTTAATTACATTAAACATGTATAAAATATAGTGAAAGGCAGAAACTAAACTGCATTAGTAACATTGGTTTACAAAGTTTGCAATAAGAGAAACCCTTATTACAAAATAAAACTTTAAATACTCAAATTCCAAATAACACATTTCTGGTACTGTTTATTCTAAATAGTTATTATAAATTTTATTTTTACTTTGCATGCAAAATGCATGCTGTGTTGCCAAAAAGGTCAGAAAAATTAGAATCTTTAAAATGTATGATAAGCAATGTTACAACAAAGCAAGAGGAATACCCTTAGTCCAGGTTTACATCCATGCAATGGCAATAGTGTGAGCACATGGATGTGAGTTGTGCTGTGCACTTACATACAGTGACGTAAAGCAGCCCATTTATTAACTGACCTACCTATAACATGGTAATACATGAAAAGAAGAACATGCACTTTTGTTTAGCAGTGTACCACAATACATGGTACATGTAGTACAATGTGCTGCAGTGTCATGCAGTGCAGGCTCATTGGCAAAGTGTTTTGGTATGTGATTCAGAACAAATGGCACCACAGTGCACCACTGTGGTTACTTGCACAGCACAAATATGAACCAAACTTTAACGCTTAAACTAAACATAGACCTAAGTGCAGTTCTGTATTCAATAATGCAAATGTTCTCTGGTGGAAAATCTTCCAGACCTCTTTGTTTTTAAAAATTCTCCACCAGAGAATGTTTGGTGAATGTCAGATTCACTGCTTTATAAATAGACCTTTATATATTTACTTTACAAAGTTTTCAAATGCAAACTTCACAGACAAAAAAATGAAATTAAGCTAAGCATAAATGTCTCAGGCAGTGCCAGGAAACCTAATACAGAACTACTAAAAATAAAAATGTCAGAAAGAAACTAAAGGGCTAGGTGCCAGACCTAGATAACATTATTTTAAATATAGTTGGGTTTCCTTCATATTGCTTTGGTCTGGATTGTACTAAAGCTGCATAATCATTTGTAAAAAACCTGCCAAATGTAATAATGGAATTTAGAGGCACAAGTATTATTTAAAATATCAGATATGCGTTATTGCTTATTAAACTTTTTAGGCTAGGGGCACCTATATGACATAAGGAAGCTAGTAAAGGTTTTAATTGAAAATTTTAGGGTGTATTTATAGAACAGTGAATCTGATATTTAACACCCAGTCCACTAATGGCAGAGAATGTTCCACGTTCATGTGTTTTCAATTGCACTGATTAATTCTCCACCAGAATAATGTGCTAAATGTCAAATGTAACCGCTTTATAAATATATCCCCTAGTGTTAAAACAATGATGATGGTTTATTTTTTTACTTTCAGGTACACTTGGAAGGTGTTTAGCATGTTTTTATCCTATCCAACTGACAATACATGTGACAAAATATGCAACCTACTAGGGTAAGTTTTTGTACAGAAATCTATTGGGGAGCAATCGCTGCTGCTATCTAAAAAAGTTTGTTTTACATTTGGTCTTAACAAGGTTTTTGAGGCTACTGCCGACAAGTGCAGGTATCTCTAGCATCTGTGTTTTTGGTCCCCTGGCGGAGTCTCTTTAAATCAAACACATCACAATTTTAGGTCACCAGAGCTATGTGGTATTGAATTAGTTATCAGCTCAGATCTCAGAAACAACATCAATATTTCCCTTTTATATGGATAAAACATAAGGAATCCTCAGAACCAGAAAAATGTTGTACTATACTGTACAAAGTTCAGCATGGAATTTTAGACTATTCAACTTTGAATTCTTTACAGAATAGAATATTTATGTAATGGTACCCTTTTATGTTCAAGTATGAACATGCTGTTTGCATGCATCCATACTAAACATTGCCTGAATGTGTAATATTAGAGAGGTAGAGAGAATAGTGCATTGCTAAAACTACTTAGACACGTTAGATAATTGTTGCCCAAGATGAAGGGTTGTGCTCATTTTGGGCAGAAATCTGGGGCATGTACTATAGTCTCCTGAGAATGTTCATTAATCCCCCATGGTGGATTAACGAACCACCATTTGGAAATGTCTGCTGCGCATTGATTTCTTAGCTACATGCTATGTTTGCTGAAGAGGAGACCTATGAATGTTTTGAATGTTAATGACCTAATAATTTGAAAGGCTTGGGTGGCCTGTGATGCATGCTCAGAGAATGGTAAATATTTTGGACACTTCTTGTTTTGACTCAGTAGCCATTCCATGCCAGTACAAGACATAAGTGGAAGCAAGCAGGGCAGAGGGAAGTGTGAGGCCAGTGGAGATGCACGTGAATCACATTAGCCACTAGTGTGATTTTTACCTTTGAAGTCAGCAGATACACCAGCCATTGGAAAGGAACACTCACCCTTCCCCACTGCCAGGAAGCACTCCACCCATAAATTGCCTAAGCTATGAAAAATTTAAAACACTGAGCGACAGAACATAAATTAGGTAAGTATTGGCATGAGCCTGGACCTTCCTCTCCTTGCCAGACCCATTACTGCCAGATCACCCAGCAATGCAGGGGGATGTTTTTAAGATCTTGACCACTATGAAGCCTTGCCAAAATACTCTTACTACTAGCAGAAAGGTACCTTTGCACTCATAATATAAAATTCTATAATTATTCAAGTTTAAATGAAGTAATGTGGCAACAAAGTATCCAGAACTATTCCCAAAAAGGTATACCACACTACTAAACATGGTAGTTTCATATAGGAAACCACTGATTTAAATATAATTTTAGCAAATAACTCTATTACCAAAATTGAAGAAGTGACGTTAGATGGTTCCCTGCCTCGTGAACTGAGGCTGAAACATGTATTACATGTCATTTATTTCTACAAAAGATTTTTTTTTTAATTTCAGAAGTGGTCCAAAGTCCAAGAATATCTGACCATCAAATATTGGAGTAATGTTCCATAACGTTCTGAGGGTACCTCCCTGGAAGTTTTTTTTTAAATCTACTTTATCCCTGATTGCTCATAAAACTTTTTGAGATGCCTTTGTGGTTGAGTGAGCCCACCATACCCCCTTAGGCGTCCACCACCTGGGGTGCTTACCTCCTCCACATGTTTATAGAGAAATTGCTTAACTACTGGAATTGGGAGGCTGTTCTGCATTCTGCTTTCTTCCTTGCCATACAAAAAGTTAGTTTACAAAGCACTCATTGAGTAAGACTGCTCTTTATTTGCTGCCATGGCAAATTTTAACATACAATTCTGTCTATATGGTATGTATCTGTCAAGTACTGGACATAATCTTTTGTCAGAGTCAACCCCACTGCTCCTCATTGTCAGAAATCTGTCCTTTTCTCTGGAATAGAAGGCCCATGGATTGCCAAACAACTTCTCCCCCATCTCTGTACAGTTCAATTCAAACCATTGGTTCTCTCAAAGCTCTCCTCCTCAGGACTTTCCTTTAACTTATATTACTACATAGCTCTTTAAATGTCTCATTTCATGCATGTTTTTTTCACTGAGAATTGTTTTCCTCACCTTCTGACAGCATTTCTGTCACTTTGTAAGTGCAGAGTGAAGGTTTTACATACTCCTTATTTTCTTTACTATTATATTAAATAACTTAATTTTTGTAGGCCTGGGATGGGAGTTGGGGATTGTGTTGTGACTCATTACAACAGGAGCCGATTCCACTTTTCACTCAAAAATTCTGCATTAGTAGTAGGTTCCCAACTTTTGTCATCTTTTCCTAACTAGGTCACACTAACCTCTTCCTCACTAAAGTGCATGCGCTTTTCTCCTGCGCATGCGGGCAGTTGTGGGTGTGCCTGCGCCCCCTAGTTCTTTCAGTTTTACCCATCCCGCCGGCCAATTAGCCTGTGCCGAGCCCCCTAGCCGTGCTGAGCATTTCCTATACACCTGCTGAAAAATTCAGTGTTCTCCCTGTCCATCTCCTGTGTTAACCCCTTGTTCCCCAGTCTATGGTTTCCCAGCCAGTTCTCTTGTGTTGTTCCAGTGTTCCTCTGTGTCTGTGGTTATCCCTGTGTCACCTGTGCCTCCTGTCGCTTCCAGTGTCTCCTGTGTTCCCTATGTTTGTGGTGGCCACTGCGTCTCTGATCTTTATTTTCTGGATCCCTGGTATTTGACCTCTAAGCTTGTGACCTGACCTCTCTTGCTTGCTGCCAGCCTGGACCCTGGCCTTCCATGACAATTCTTCAGCCAACTGATTTGGTACCATGTATCATCCTGCCCACCTTATACGCATTGCTTTTAAAGAATACAAATTGGCAGCATTCATAGACCACATCCTCATTAGACTGACACATACTAAATCCACCCTACGGGCGCTTCCACTGATTTTAGACACTTTCCAAAATCTCTCATTTTTCAAAATAACTACTCCAAATTATCGGTTTTAAACATCTCACTTCTGCCACAAGTGGCAAAAGATTGCCAAACACTCTTTCCTTTCATATGGAAGAAGAAATCATTTACCTATCTTGGCATTCAATTAGCTACGTCAATGTGATAACTCTTTTCTCTAAATTTTGTCCCCCTTCTATCCAGGATCTTGACAGACCTGAAAAAATGAGATAAGTTGGTCTTCTCATGGTTTGGGGGAGCGGCTATCCTCAAAATGAATATCTTACCGAGACTATTGTACCTGTTGCAAACAATACATATACCAGAATCTTTTTTCAAATATTTACTCTCAATTTTCTGATCCTTTTTGTGGGTTCAAAGCCCCCCAAGAATTGCATTCCACTTGTTAACAGCACCAAAACACAGCAAAGGCAGAGGACTCCCAGATGTCCAGAAAAATTATTGGGCCTGTCATCTCCCTGTCAGGGTGATTGACTGGAATGCTAAATCTCAGTCAAAAGATTGGGTATCCCTGGAACAATTCTATTCCATTACCCCATTATGTCTTACTTCATGGCTGTGACTTAGAAGTAAAGCTTCTATCTCACCCTTTTATTGGCACTTCGCTAAGGATATTTCTACGATCACCCGTAAATTTCAAATAACATCAGTTCCAGGTACCCCAATCTGGTTTTATACAGCCTTCCAACCAGGATTATCTGATAATTTCCTGCAAGAATGACGTAGCAACAAAAAGTTAACAGCTCAACACTTTATCAAAGGCAGAGAATTCAGTGACAAACAATCGTTGTTGAATAGAATAGAAATCGTTGTTGAATAGAATAGAAACTTAAGGAGCTTCAATCCCATGGTGGACTTACCTACAACTAAGACATTTTTGTATACACCTGATATGAAGGAGAAATACTCCAGACACCTCACCCCCTTCGAGAAACTGTCTGCATCCACAGGGCCACTCAGACATACGATCTTGTCCATATACAGAATCCTTTCTGAACCCCCCTATGACTGCTTCTGCAAACAATGGGAAACTGATCTTAACCAAACCTTCACAGACAAGGAATAGGAAAATTATAATGTACTAACATTTAAAAGCTCACAAATTGTAAACAATCAGAAAAACAATTTCAAAATATGTACACGTTGGTACAGAGTACCTCACACTTTACACAAACAGACACCTCATTTCGATGGAAACTGTTGGAAGTTTGAAGCAGAAGAAGGCACATTTCTTCACACGTGGTGGAGTTGTCCACTCATCCAACCTTTCTGGTCCGAAGTCATGGATTTGATCCCAAGGATTACTGGAGAGCTGACCCCTATCTCTCCTGCACAAATTCTAAAAACATCACACCCAAATCACACCACATCAATGCAAAAAAAACTCCTCTGTTCCATATGTTGAATGCAGCTAAACTATTATTCCCGATACTTTGCAAATCAACGGTATCTCCCACTGTACGAGACTGGTTGATGCAAATTAGTCATTCAAGGGAAATAGAGGAACTTATCCATTCCTGACGAGACAGTATGGCTAGGTATTACAATCCTTGGGCATGCTGGTGAAACTTGCGCAAATCTCCAGAATATCACACTATTTGTAATGGAAACCAATAAATGTCCATTCCGACAAGAGAATTCTTCTGTTGTTTTCTTTCTTTTTTTGGTTTCCTATTTTCACTTCTTTCCTCCTGAGTACCCAATATCTTCCCCCTGGCTTTTTTTTATCTCCTCTTTCCCTTTGTCTGCCCACCCATCATTACCCAGTCCAGTGAGACAATAATAACTATCATCCTGAGGACATAATAGAAATGAGATTTTCACCTAACCAATCCCTATACCCATACATTTGTTATGTTATCTTAACCAGTCTTATTGGTAGGCTGAATAATTTCTTAAGGCACTTTGACTCCAAACATTTTTTTATATGTGTAAACTTGTTTTTCCATATTTATTATTAACTATAACTATAAACTATATTAAATATTTTTCTGTATACAAGTAGTCCCCTGGTTACATACGAGATAGGGACTGTAGGTTTGTTCTTAAGTTGGATTTGTATGTAAGTTGGAACAGGTACATTGTTTTATTAAATGCAATTAGGACAGATGTTTGTCTCAACATGTTATTAGGCAGTGTGGTGTCAGTTACTGTATAAAATCCTCACTGTAAGTTAATCATAAAAAAAGCAAAAAAAAAAAAATTTATAGAGCCTAGACATTTATTAACTTCTGGAGCAAGCTGTGCTTTGATATTCCAAAAGAAATAACTGCAGCGTTTTTCTTGGTCATTAAAGAGTTACAAGAGGTTGCAGAAAGAGCTCCGTCCTTAAGATCACCCACAACCTCAGCTGTGTTTACCAAAAGACTTCTTCTGCAAGTCATGCAAGCCGCCTCCTCCCCCCTTCAAGCCTCAGTTCTGCACAGAGCGAGCAGGAAAGCCCCGTTTGTATCTAGGAGGCGTCTGTATGTCGGATGTCCTTAACGCAGGGATAAGGCAAAGTGGTTTTGCGTGGGTTTCCTCCGGATACTTTGATTTCCTCCCACATTCCAAAAACAAGCAATTAGGTTAATTGGCTTCCCACCAAAAAATTACCTTAGACTGTCTTAATGACATATGACTGAGGTAGGGACATTAGATTGTGAGCCCCTTTGAGGGACAGCTAATGACATGACTATGGACTTTGTAAAGCGCTGCGTAATATATTGTCGCTACATAAATACTGTGTAATAGTATTATTTTAAACAGCATTGCAAACATTTTTTCACACAAAAAACACATTTTTATCACTTGATATTATGTCTTAAAGTGAGTGTTTAAATGTAAAATTGTGAAAATTTAAGTATTCTTTCACATGTACTTTTGGTTTGGTGGATCAAGCCAGTTGTGTTGGCTATTCTGGCAGTGCAAAATGATTCTTGGTTTTTCTTGTCATATTTTGGAAGAATTTGATATCTGTTATATATTCTACCCCATTATAGCGTATATCATATTTAGGATTATTTACATTTTATTACAGTCTTCTCAATATGTTACCATATGACTATTCTTATGAACACAAGAACTTTTTTTCCTGTCAGGTTATCAAGTGGGAAATGTATGCTAAGAAATGAAAGAGGAGATGTGGTGAAAGCAATGGGAAACCACATATTTGTCAGCACAAGACTGAATTAGAAATGTGTAATATGAGCTGCTGCTAAGGCCTACAAAAATGTTCTTAGTACTTAGTACATATCTATGGATCACTCATTTATACTCCTTTGATTTAAGACCTACAAGGTTCACCTGAAATTTTTCAATATGCTTTTTTACTTATTGAAAGAATTATACAATGTGTTTAAATATTGTTGGGATATGATAAGTAGAAAATAACTGGTTCTTACATTAAATGTATTGTTTACCAAAACTGCATGATCTGCGATTTAGGTAACTCATCCGTTATTCCTTTTTTAGCTTTAAAAAGGCCTTCCAGTCCATCCTCTGAAGAGGAAATTTTTGAATTTTTTTTCTTTTAATGGTAAATAAACATTTTTGTTTAGTGTTTAGAATATGATAGAACTAGCTCACATTGGTCCCACCCATGACCAGTATTAGGGAATACATGGGAATGGTAAGCTTTGTCCTATTGCCACTAGCCACTCATTTAAGCAACACAAAATCCTCTTTCATGTTGAATGAGCATGGTTGTTGGTGTTTCGAGGTGTCTAGCAAACTTCTAGATTTTAGGAACCATTCTCCAAAAGGTAACTTATTTCTATTGCAGAATCACAGCATCCTATCTATAAGATTTTTTGATATTATTTCATACAATCTCATATTTTTATGAAAGAGAGAATGGCTTAAAGTGGAAATAAACTTTGTAGGCTGTGCTGAAGATAGCAGACAGCGAGTAATGTCATTGCATTGGTTTAGTATATGGTATGTGCCCAATTACCTTGTACTTTCTATAGTAAAAACTTACTTCTTATCCCTACAAGCTGAAAATCTCTTATCCAAGTGTGCTTACCTTTTATTAGTGTCAAAATGTGTGTACAGTTTGTGTAGTCATTCATTGGCAAATATATATTGATTGTATGACAACAGTTGGTTACAAATTGACATAAAATGATGATAAGTACTCTAACTACCACTGAAATGCACTGTTAATATACTAAGTGTATTATTCAAAGTGACTAGGAGAAGGCTCACAGTAACACGCTTCCAGTTTGGTGCAGAAGTACTGTGGATAATCTTTAGAAAGAATATATGATGATGAGAAAGAAAAAATATGGGTAAGCAGGTAAATAAAGGCTACAGTATGTTGAGACTGGCAGTGAGGTTCCAGAGCATTTACCTTCACCAAAGAACTCCTGCCTTGAGGTAGACACTACAGATGCAACCCAATAGAAAATTTGCTGTGGAACGAGTGGCCAATTAGCTGCCAAGCCATCTGCCAGGAGCTGAGTAGGATTGCTTGATCCCACTGCAGTTCTGAACCTGCTCTAGGTGCATTGGCACACATTTTCTTTCTTTTGCTATTTTTTAGAACATTTTTATATGGTGACATATCTCTTCCTGTAGGAGGAAGACGGAAAAAGGAACAATAAGATACTGACTGAAAAGGACTGCAAGGCAGTATTGGGTAGCCCTCCAAGATCCCACAAATCAACCATATGGACCCTACACAAAGAGCCAGATGCACACCAATGACTCATAAAAAACTCAATAATTTCGGGACAAACAGACATCCAGGCCTCACCAGCGACCTCCTTTCCCTGACACATGTCAACAAATAATGGGCTTAATTGTAGAAACTCCACAATTAAGTTGTACAGAAATGCAATCCTTGAGCAAGGCAGAATAATCTTGTTTGAAAATTGAATATAGTAAGGAGTATATATATAGTATATAGAGTATATATAGTATAATATATATAATATAGTATAGAGTATAGTATAGTATAGTATAGAGTATAGTATAGAGTATTCAGGTTGCATTAAAAATATATACTAGAATATAGCTAATAAAATCATCAGAGAATCATACAAGTCCTGAACCATAGAAATAACTAAATGCAAATCAATAATTTATTATGGAATAAAATGAATTATGTCAGATCAAAGAATGCACTGACAGATGTGACTCAGATATGCAGCTATCCAAGACTTGGCAGTAAACGCATATCTGTTCAGTGCAGGAAGTTTTGTGATTTCCTAGATTGTGGCAGTTGACAGGTAAATGTCAGCACTGTCCTTAGAAAGTAATATGAGGAGGAGGTGAATGTCTGCGCCAACTTATGCCAACAACATGTGCACCTCTGATAAGACTCACAAAAATGTTCTTGTTACAAACAATATATACCTGCCGTAATTGTCAGCTTTTTTAAAAAAATTACATTTAAATAATATTTACATTAAAAGCCTTAGTACAGGTTAAAAAAATCCAACAATCCACTGCTCCACACATTGTAAATGGAGTTTTGATGCAATATTCAGTTGGGCAGCTGCACAAAGACCTAACAGTCTATGATCTAGTGCACTGTAAGCTTAGGTCATCCAGGATTTGCTCTTGCAGTAAGGTGGAGTAGGAAGATCTGTGATGTCACATGGGCAGGTCAAAGACCAATTGGAACAAATATCTATATACAAATATAAAAAGTTGTCAGGTGTGTCCCAAAGCTGGAGGGGTGTGTGTGGTAGTGTACATCCTGGAGTTAGATTGAGAGGACAATAAATGGTAAGACTCTTTTTCCGTTGATATATAGACATAACCATAAATATGTATAGTTTTCCCACTGTTAAGAACAAATAGTGAGATCACATCAGTGAGACAATTACATGTCTTAGATTTGTTTCTTTTACATACATGCAAAGGGTATAAGGATTTTGGTTGGTTAGTGCCAAATATGGGAACATATAAGACTGCCCATATCCATGTGGCAAAGCAAACTTGACAGTGCTACTTCAAATTCTAGTTACATATTTTTAAACTCACTATACCCCTCCCCAATATATACAATCTGGATGAAGCTATGCTTTTCAAAAAGTGTTATATTGTTTTATATAGTCAACTCAACGTTGGGTATAGATTTTTAAATAAGGTAATCGACTGCTATATGATTTGATGCATGACTTGATGATTTGATGCATATTAGATCTTACATGGTATTTACCAGTTCACTTATAACACTCCAATATTACATGTATATTTACCTATGAAAACATTTTGATGTATATATATGTGTTAGTGTATGTTTCAGAATAAAGCAACAATGTTCACTAAAGAAGAAGAGATGACATGACTAAGGTTTCTCCTGTGGGTAAAGAACAGGTACACTTTAAATCCTTTTTAATTTGTAAGCAAAAATGGATATTTGCCTTTTCTAATCTTACAGGCACACAGGGAAAATTATAACAAGTTCCAGTTTATTGCTGACTTTGTAGCATTGTAAATATCCTTATTAGGGCAAATAATTTCCTGTACTACATCCATCATTTTTCCTGAAGAAGTTAGAACAAATTCTTTGAAACAAGTGTGATCTGTGGAAAACATAAAAAACAGACTTATGAAAAGGCATTGGGTACCTATTCCTTGCCTAAAATTCAAACTAGTATTTAGTCTTTTCAAGAGTGCCAGGAACAAAAAAGTAAAAATAGTTATTAGGGGCTTTATGGAAACTATAACAATAAACTAAACGCCAAATAAAAAAGACAATTTGGGGTTGGATAGAAGCCTGATATCTTGAAATAATAAAACATGGGTAAGAAATGTAATTTGCGATCAACAGTAGCTGTCAGAAATGCAACTTTCATTTATTTTTAGTAACAAATTAACCAATCTTAGGAAATTCACAACACCTCTTTGAATCTTTGCACAATTGCGTGTGTATATATAATAATAAATATATATATATATGTATATATCTTTATCTAAGAATATTTAAAATTGCATGCATACAGCCACAGTAGGCACGTGCCTGTAGGCACCAAGAGTAAGGCGGCTTTTCTTTTTAGAATTATTAGTGACACAATTTGTCCCCAAATCAGTAGAAATAATTTTTTTCTATGACTTAATTTACTTATCTCAATATTTTTAACCAGGTTAGACCAAGAAAGCAAGAAAATGTGTTGTGTGAAATATGTGATCTTGACAAACAGTTTTTTAGGGCACAGGTTTCAGTGATCATTAGATCAATATTCAAACTGTCTACAGATAAAAGTGAACAAACAGCACATATTCATTTTCATAATTTAAATTAATAACCATCCAGATTTGTTACATATAAAAATTATGTACCTTTTTACTTTTAAAATTCATGTAATATATAAGGTCTGTTCTTTTTGTTATTATTTATGTATTTATGTATTTATTATTTATTATTTATGTATTTATGTAATCATGCCAAGTTTGTAGATGCCAATACATTTGTAGTGGGATTTAAAATCATCACAAGATCTGCAGATAACACTTTAATCAATTTTCAAAGTTCAGGCATCTTCAAGAAGAGATTGTATCAATTTAAAGTTGATCTCCAGATATTAAACCCCACTTTTCTTTAAGTGTCTGCTGGCATTAAAAAAAACAGCTTTGGAGGCCATAAGCATTGGGCATCCTAAAATATTTTATTGAATATATGATCTGTTGTCTTTTTCCTCCATCTATAGGTACTGTCTCTTTTTGCCATTGTTACTGCAAGGATTGGGGGGGCATGTCATCCAGGAGAAAGGAATTAGGGTGTTTCATGGCAAGTACTTATGGGGCTTGTCTACAAGGTCAAACAAGGACTACAATCTACATCCTCAGTCCTCATTCTTGGGTTGTGGATGTTGGCAGGGAGGGTATGGACTGGTGGTGGAAGAGAGATGGTTAGGTTAATGTGAGGGAAGGACCAGTTTAAGCATAGGGTAAACTGGGCGATTGCCCCAACTGGGAGGGTCTTGTAGGCATGGTCATTGCAAACAAAGGGAGGAACCACATTCTCAATCCCCCCCTCCTTAGTTACTATCTTAACATCCTCAAGGCCTTTCACTTCTTCTGTCAATGGCCAAGGCAAACTACTCCCCCAGTTGCATTGGCAACACCCACAAACTTTCTCATGTTGCTGTGAGAAAATGTTTCAAGCCCATTTAGATGTGCTCAAACCTGCACGCACAAGGTCCTCATTTGTTTCCATAGCATCATCCAAGATTACTATATTTCAGCTCCAAATGTAACACAAGCCTTTTACCTCTTTTGCCATGTCAGTTCCCACAATTCCAGGTGTCAATAAGCTAATCAAGGCTTGTATGTGTTCTCATGGCAATGAAGGAGATGGACTTTTGGGTTACTAAGGAAGCCATGAGGAGGATTGAGAGAATGTTGTAATGGCAGCAGAAGGAAGGAGTGTGTGACTATTTATTTAGCAACAGAGAGGTTTTGCAATGTTAACAAAATAGAAAGAAACTGTTTGCCTTGCCATGGCAAAGGAGGGGAGTTGTGGGTTTTGCATTAGCAATGTGGTTAAAGGGGCAGTGAGTTTTGCATTGGCAATAGAAGGGTTAATAGTGTGATGCAACTCAATTTAAGGCATGAACAATTTTTGGGGGTTACCATGGCTTTGTAGGTGAGGATTTTTTAGTTTAGCTATGGAAACTGAAAAGGCTTGTGGGTGTTGCCATGAAAAACGTTTACTTGTTGGTGTTGTTATCTCACTCTAAAGGGTAAGGAGGTAACTTGTGAATGTTAACAAAAAAGACATGATTTAGGATGCAGCCATGGCAATAGAAAAGAAGGAAGGGCTTCTGGGTAGTGCCACTGGAGCAAAGGAGGGGGAAGCTGCAGGAGCTCCAGTGGTAAATAACAGGAAGAAGATGACAACAGAAGGAAATGCCTAATTTCAATGGGAGGGAATAGTTGGTGTTACTATGGCAATCTCCCAAGACGTTTGTGATGATAAAAATGTATCTTCTTTTTCAGCTAGGATCTAAAACTCTGCTCTAATGTCTGCACTCACAAACATTTGTCCCATTTGTAATTGTAACCTCCAAAACAAAGCCTGCCACTATTGTTGCAAAATATTGGCTGTTTAACATGGTAGCCAGCAATGTGCTAAGCCACGGACGCTGCATGCTTAAAGCACAGGGTCACGTTAGGCAGAAAGATCGAATGTATGCATAGTCATTGATTATCTTAAAATGAGATGGATAAATGACTATTTAAAAAAAGACTAAACACGGACTACCTACCATATGTAAAACACCTTCCTAATGCTAATATATTGTGTGCATGTGCGTGTGTGAATACACAATGTACATAGTGCTCAAACAATAAACTGGAAGCAAAATGGTAAACTAGACAAAAATCCATAAAGTATTAAATGACTTTACTACCATAAACAGTGGTATTACATTGTGTTGAAGTGTTGCAAACCAATATAGCTTGGTGCTCTTGGTGCTAGTACTTATCCTGAATGACATGGCTTTTTAGAAGCTCTTTCGAAGTGATTCACAAAGTATACAATTTGTGGTAAACCAGCAGCGTAAAAGCCAATGGTGTCTCTGCTTTTATCTAACCATAAACAATTAGACTTGGATACAGTACACTTGGTAATTGAAATATTAAGGGAAAATGATCTGAATCTCATGGTAACTGGATTAGTAACTTTAACCTACAGTTGTATTTTTCCATTAATAATGCAGAGTAAATTTAACATAATGTTTTGTAACGTGAAATTTTCCAACAGCTTAGAAAATATATCAGCCTTAACAACATTTGGTATTATTTATATTAAAGGTGCTTGACATGACAATGGGAACTTCTGTATTATTCAAGTGTTAGATAAGTATAGTGTTAGAAGCCAAGTGAACAATAAAGTGTTAGTTGTAGCAATAGCATGGCAGAGAAACTCTTTCTTAGTTGGTTCCACCCTACTGTAGTGGTCTATGTTTGGCTATGTTTTTTTCCTTGCACTTAGGTTGTATGTATGTTGTTAAATGGAAATTTAATATAATTTCAAAAGGTATTTATTTTAAATAACATTTCCATTTAACTTAATAAAATGTACAATCGAAATAAACTTTGGTGTTTTATAAATAATTTCTATGTTTCTTTGTAAATAAAATAGTGTCTGAATCCTTTTCATCTGTTAGCTCTAAATGGTGCTAGTTCCCTTTCAATCTCTATACAACCACTCCATATGAAATACAGTGATGGCTTATGACATTTCTGCAACTGGGGTTTCTGATGGTGGGAACAAAGGACAATACCAGTGTAAAGTATAGGGAAGCTTTTGGTCCACATTGAAGTCCCATGTTGCATGGTGACAACGCAGAAAAACATGAAAACATGAAAGACATGGACTAAGCATTGTTACCCTATACCAGGAAATACCTTCATATCAGCACCACCAGGTATTATGTTTAAAGAGAAATTGAATTTCCCAAAATGTACAAAGGGATAGTTTTAGACTTTGTACCCCTGCCATTCTGGCAGTTGGGGTTCTTGAAAAAAAGGGGGGACAATTGCCCAGTTTGCCTCACCCTTAAACTAGCCCTTCCTCACAGTAACCTAACCCACTCTCTTCCCCCATTTTTGAAATCAAAAATACCCAACATTTGTTTAAGTCCCTTGCTGCAATTCCTTCTCTGCTGCCTGTGCAGTGCAATCCTATTGACTTCTAAGAGTCATTTCCCAAATGCTAAAGAAGCACAAGTAAGAAGAAAAGGACTTTCAATGGGAAAATGTAGACAAATGATAGACTGTGTGGACTTACTTTATTAAATGTTGTAAGGCTTTGACAACCAGAAGTGTGTTTTAAAAAAAAAATCATGATGTTTCCTAGTTATTCATACTGTATTTTGAATTCAAGTATTATTTTTAGAATTGCATTTACTACCTAACTATTACCCTTTTGCTACTGACCACAACCCCTGGAAACCATATAGAAAACAATCACTGATCTATAGAAGTACCTATATACGTATATAGACCATGGACATTGTAGGGAAATGAGCACTTTAACTGAAAAAACAGAAAATTTAGAATTTATTCAGCAACTTCACTAACAAAATGCAACATACATAAAGCACATATTCTTTAAGCATGTAACAAAAATGAATGAATCAATATTCGTTTTAATCTTTATATTTTTAGACCATGATATTCTATGTGGTGAACCTCAGTGCAGTTGGAGATTTATTGTGTGGAGACCTGAAAAAACTAGCACTAAATGCCAGCTGGACAGAAGAACTGTAGCGCTTTTCAAGATTTCTCCCTTTATGGAGCTCTTAGTTGAGCTTTCTCTGCAAAACTATATTCATATACCCAACAATTGTAAATTTCTGTCCAGGGGCTTATTAAATAAAACAATGGACTGAAATCTATTTGTACCTATTAACATAAACAATATATTTCATGGATTATAACAATTTCATAGAATTTTAATAATATAAACAATTTAGTCTGTAAAATAAATCTTTCAATATAACAAAGGTTAAAAACGCATGATCCAGGGGGTGTGGCCTGGTCATCACAGTGTGAGCTGCATTCCCAGGGAGCTTGCTATTAAACTCACCCACTGAGCGCCCATATACCCACCTTTAGTAAATATTGGGATAGAAAAGTGATTCTACATACCTCAAAGTAATCAGTAAATTGATTATGGAGTGGTATTTGCTGACAGTGGTGGATGCAATTTGTGATAATTTGAGCTGGCATCATCTTGACATAACTATCTCTTTGATTGAAAATCACTGGGTCAGGATCTGCAAAGTGTGGGTTAGCATTTACCTCTGAAACTGGAATCTGTCTGGTAGGGAGATTTGAGCCTCTTTTTAGGACTACATTGCTAGAGACCCCATCAGACCTAACATGCGTCCTAGCTCTTTTGTAGTGCCTATTGCTACCTCTAGAGCTCTTTTACTGTTTAATTGAAAAAGCTTTAGTTTGGTTGGTGGAAAGGTTGTATCCTCCTGTTCTAGTCACAAGTGTGCAACAAAGATTGTTGGAAGTTGTGGATCTTCTTATGAAAACTCTTAAGCAAGAGTCATTTAATCTTATGATCCAACCACTACTGCCAGACACCACATTCAAGTAGGTCCTACACTCCCTGAGATCCTCATCATGCTACGCTATGGCTTATATTAACACAGGTGTTATGCTTTTTATTACATTATTATTATATTATAAGTACATCTGCAGTTTGTGCTTAGTCCGCTTGCAAAGTTCAACAAATGCTTGAGTGAACCCACCTAATGTTGCTTTAAATGATGGTTTGGCAACAATGCTGCACTGCTCCTGAATCAATAGCAGATTTGCCAGATATGCTATGCCTGATTGCACAATGGGATGAAATTATGTTGCAAAGGGGTGTAGCTCTGTTTATAGAACCCTTCTAGTGTAAGCTTAGTTTCACCATGAAATGAAAATGTTTCTGTTTTATTGGTTTCAACTAATAGAGTGTTTCCAAAGTTTTACTGCAAGGCACACTGGCAATAAAAAGCAACACCCAATAACTAATACGAATTAAGCTCTTCCCTCCCTATATAAGCCACAAACTGTGAATTTTATATTCTGATTGTTGCTCTTGATGAGGGTAGGGAGGGAGAGTTTGCAACTATAAAATAATCCTTAAAACTAAAAGCCAACCTTGTCCTGCTATTTCATTCACTCACTTGTCTACATAGTAAACTTTCCTATACCTGCTTTATGTGTTTTAAAGATGAATAAATAATGAAATAAGCTTCTGTAATATAATACAGCCTTCAAAAACAGTATTAATTGCAGTGATGTTGCCTATTGCCACCCTTATTATTATTATTATTATTTATGTATTGGCAACATATTACACAGCGCTGTACAAAGACCATACTCATGTCACTAGCTGTCCCTTAAAAGAGCTCACAATCTAATATCCCTACCATAGTCACATGTCATTAATGCAGTTTAAGGTCAATTTTGGGGGAAAGCTATTTAACACAACTGCATGTTTTTTGGAACACCCTTAAAGCTTTAACCTTCTCTGCCCTCCATGCATTTTTCACCTTTTTGTGAAAATATGCAGTTTTTACAAAATAATTTAAAATACATATTTCCACAACATTTAGCTAAAAAATATTGTAACCTCAGTAGCCTGATCTGATCTGGATGAAGGCTAAGGCCTCTTAAGTAGTCTAACCTGCTTTATCAGAGGATACAACGGTATTGACAACTACCCATATATGTTTGGACAGCACATAAAAAGCACATTTAATTTGGGTAATCTTTGATGCCTGTTTTTTTGTCAGTTTACCTTTACACATGAGGCGTTAGCCATGTCACATTTCTGCAAATGGACAATTAGCGCACTTTCATACAAGTTTGTTTGCAAAGGTGCCTACCTACGCACCCAGCATCGGCACTGGTGTGTACAAAGGAAGACAGTCCAAATATGGACAGCAGTAAGCCAAGTGTTTGGTGACTTCATCTGCTGTATCTGGAGAACTTGATTTCACTTGTTAGGCACTATTGTGCTATTGTTAGGTTTTGTGTTGCAATCACGGAGCCTTCTGTGGGGCTTGTCTCACACTTTTGGGGCATTTTGGACCATCTGATTGCAGGACTACGTTCTATGGCATTGAATTTTAGTGCTGGCATGTTTTTAGACAACCACTCTGGGGCACTACAGATTATTGGATTACATCAATGTATTACACTACTGGCTGACAGCATTACCGTGTTTCGGGTAGCAATACAAAGACCTTTTAAGGATGCTGGATTGTACTATTTAGGATTTCTGAGTTGCAATGCTGAATTGTTCTGTGACACTGGTTGCAGTTTCAGAGTAGTCTGGGGGAATACATTAGTGAACCTGAAACAATTTGCTTTATGATTAACGTATAAACTTTTCTTCTAGCCCAGGGGTCTGCAACCTGCGGCTCCGGAGCCGCATGCGGCTCTTCAGCCTCCTTGTTGTGGCTCCCTTAAAAAATCCACACAAAAATGCTTTTATAGGAACATATAATAAATGTAGTACACATAAAACTGTGGCTCCTAAAATGAAATGACGAATGAGGCTGTGAGAATGGTGAGCCAGAGTATAGAACTAAGGTCAAAAAATGTGTAAACCTACCAATTAACTTGTTTTACTTGGTCCCTTTTCATGTTGTAAACATTTTGTAAGATCTGTTTGTAAATTGCAAAAAATACCTTTCGATCTTGCAAGCTGACAACTTCCTGACTTTTTTGTTTAGGTTGACTGGTATATTGGGCCTATTTTAGGAAAGCTCTCTAAGACTGGAGAAGATAGACTATTAAGGGAGAACCTGGGTGATTCAACACACCAGGAATTATCTGTTCAAGGAATGAAAATATCTTGGCTGCAAGCAAATAATTTTTAGGAAATCCATTTTAGGATTGCTGGATCACCCAGGTTCTCATATGTTAGTCTATCTTCTCCTTTCCAGGCGAGCTTTGAGAGGATTACAGAACCATGCTTACCTAGGTTATGGAGAAGAGATGTTAGTGGGAGTACTGTAGTCCTATAATGTTTCTTTTGTCCTGATACAATAGGGAGGGAGTACAAAACTCTTTATATCTATGTTATGTGTGAGAGGATGTGTTCTGTAATCCTGTTCTAGTGTGACAACACTGCTGCACTATGAACACAGTACAGGGAGTGACTGTTGTCATCTTAGGACTGAAATTGTGTTACTGGCAAAATCATCACGTTAATAGAAAAGAGAACATTGCTTTCTTTTTCATTCTCATACTATTCTATGAAAAAAAGAAAATTATGGCAGTAACCATATCTAAGGACTAATAGGCTGCATTATATTACACTTTTGTTTCTGGATCACCAAAAACTAGATATAAAATAAAAAATGTTAAGGGCTTTTTAAATGACAAGTCATCACGTGTGTGTTTACCTGACTGTGTTGGCTTCAGTGAGGCTGGTCAGTATTTTTACATTTTATCCAATATGATAACTTGTGTGACCAGTGATTTACTTCTTCAGCTTTCCATCATTGTGAAATATGTGGACATGAAACATTCAATGACCTGTATATAAACTGGATTTTACCATTTTACTTATTTATGAGTATTTACTTTCTTTCCTTTTCACTTCTAATATTAAAATATATTTAATAGTAATGAGTTTCTAATTCTGTTTACAAATGTCAAAGAAAGTACAACAAGAATAGCAAAGGAAATACAAATGAACCTGTAAAAGGAGAACGTTCCGCTCAGTTGCAAAAAAATGAAAATTTTAATTAGGCAGAACAGTTCACACTATCTTATGTCAAAAAGAACAAGTGTGAATGAGCTGTGAGGTCAGGCTAATGAAACATATGGAACACATTCAAACTCCACAGTACATTATCCTTTTTTTAAGTATAAAAATTTCTTCACATTGTCTAAAATGTAGTAACTAGTAACCGCAAATTGTTTCATGTTCTTTAGAGACAAAATAAATATACCTAATCTTTGAAGACTTAAATGCTTCTGAACCATCTTTTGGACATGTAAACTATTTTTTTACAGAATCTAAATGATCAACTAGATGATAAAATATAAAACCAGGCAACACGAGCAGAAAGTGCTGTAATACAATTAAATATTAGTTACTGCTTTTCACCATGTTATTAAAATTTATAGTTTATTTAAATGATGAATAAGTAAATCAAATTCCACTCTTCTGCGTGTTTATATGATATTGATCGAGACATGATCCATCTACAAATATCTGTTATGTGAATAGAGGAAATCTGGCCTCAGCTCTGACTTCATGGACTACAAAGCCAGACTACAACACTTTACCAGCGCACTCACTGTTGCCAAGCAAAATTATTTCTCCACTGTCATATCCTCTCAAGCGTCCAACCTGTGATAGATCCCTTTGAACGACAATTATTGCACGTGTGTACACAGCCTATGTCGGGTAAAGTAATAATATGTGTGTTTAAACAAAACCGGAAGTCAAAACTGAAGCGCAGTATAGGGTGTTTATATTGATAATAGCTTGTTGAGACATTCTTTAACTGTGGGCTTGCAGCACATCCAGATGTGAATTTGATTGAATGTGATTCTGAAGATTTAACTAATAGCCAAAGAATCACTTTTGGATACAAATAAAGCTGCTGGATGAGATCAGCAAATACAAAGTAAAAAAAATGTTAAAAATGTTTTATTAATAATGTTATAATAAACAATGCTGTAAGAAACCAGGTTCATTCATTTGAAGTTTTGCTTAGAAAACACATCCTATATGGGTCCTCTGAGCTCTATTTATAAAGCAAAGAATTTGACATTCCCTCAAACATTCCCTGGTGGGAATCAATTACTGTCATTGAAACACATGGACCTAGAAGATTCTCACAAAGGAATGTTTGAAGGAATGCCTGATTGCCTGTTAGAAAAAATAAAGCCCATAGTTTGTTTAACAATACATTGATTAAGAACACAATTTATAAATGATTTACACTTAAAAAGTGTAATCCAAAAATATTTTTTAGCACTTTACTTTTGTTTCTTGTATACTGGTATGAAATATTTTCTCAAATGTAAAAGGTAATTTCTATACAAAGTATACATATGTTGTACATGTTTTGTATCACCTAATACGTTTTTCTGTGCCCTGTGCCCTTATATTCCTGTAAAATTATGCATTTCCAAAGACACATTTTCTAGCCTGTTCAGAGCAGCTTAGATATACCTGTTTAATTTCGGTTTTGTACAGCTCTACTGAAAGACTGATGACAGGTGAGAGGAAGTTCAAGGTCAAAAGAAAACAAATCTGAGATTAACAGCAAAGAAGAAAAATTCCTCCAGTGGCCGAATGAATCATATAACTAAATGGCAGCCTATTTCTAAAACTGGAGAAAAAAACAGTAACAAAAGTGGAGTTGTTGCCTGTAATGACCAATCAGTTTCCTTGTTTCATGAACTTTTTTAAATGATTATAGGGCTGAACTTTATATGCTCTCTGGTTGTTACATGCTAAATGCATCCAGAAGTGTGTATTGTTTCACAAAGGTAATATTGTGGTATGGTCATGAAATTTAGAATCTATATGTGCAAGTTAGTTGATATGTTCTAACCTTATCAGGCAATTGGAAATAGTTCTCTTGTGACCAAAGATCAACTTCCCTATAATGTTTAAACCAACGGACACATTTCAACCCTGGAAACAAGAAAAGGTTTACCTTAGTGATGACGGAATTAAACTTAAGATCTGGCTAATCTTCAAATTGCAAATCTGTTGGTTCTTATCAAGATATTATTTTTTTAATAAACAGTATTCATATAGCGCCAGTATATTACGCAGCGTTGTACATTAAATAAGAGTATGAAGATCCTCTGTATATGCATTCAGAATTGTCTAGCCTGCAAAGGGAAAGAATTTTACAATTTATGACGCACAATTGATGTGATGCCTAAATTGTATTTTTCATACAGATCAGAAAATATTAAATGAATATCTTCAAGAGAATCAAAAAGCAATAAATTAGTGATTTTCCAGATTTTATAATCCCTATTTCTAACATGGGGCCTAAAATTTTCTTAATATAAGAGACCAAGATGAGCCTTTAATACTGATTACAAAATAAGCAAAATATTCACTCAATATTATAGCTCTCCAAACTTTGCTGTTCAGATTTTTGGGGGGCGCCAGGCTGTGGCTGCTGGAAGAAGAAAATGCTAAGGCATCAGTGGTCAGTGTGATTTATTTTCAATGTTTTTAAGGTTGTTTACTACCACGATTCTGTTTTATAAATCAAAACACGCTAAAAATGTTGTTGTACTAATTTCTGACGCTGTAAACCTAAATTGACCTCATGTAAATATTTTATGAACAATTTAATTAGTTCATAAAATTTACACATTAGTGATATTCTCTGACTCAGAAGATTGGTTATATTTTTGGGTAAATATCTTGGGATTCGCAAATGCCATTATAATTATATTGGAAAAAGTTTTAGGAAAATGCAGTCTTTTTAATGTTTTACTTTTAGTCCTAATTAAATATTGGAACAAATAATATGTGTATACAAATCATCTACCAAATGAAAGGCTGTATTTCCTGGGAAAACATTGAAACATTGGGCCTGATTTATTAAAGCGCTCCAAGAAAGGAGAAATTAGACTATCATGGGTGAACCTGGGTGATCCAGTAAAACTGGAATTGATTTATTAAAAAACATTTACTATCCAATCCAGGTTTGCTGGATCACCCAGGTTCTCCCATGATAGTTGATCTTCTCCAGCCTTTGAGAGATTTACTAAATCAGGTCCATCTACTTTAGTTTTATAATTGGACTTCAAAATCAAAGGGGTGAATAAAATGATCAATGATGAAGTGCAGTCTCAACCACTGCACTCATGTTGGTTATAACAACAAAGCTTTTTGCACTAAGATTAGCAAATTTTGCTTTTTACATTTACTATATATTAAACCATTTTGCATATAATAACACATTAACCAGCAGTATTCTGACCTGTAGTAACTATTTATCACATTGGCTGTTTTATGTAAATAGAATTTTAGAAATGTCAGATTTGGTATGAGATCATTATTATAAGCTATTATTCACAAATACAATTTGTGTTTGCAGAATGTTTACTATCCCTAAGCTAAAACAATTCTTATCAATAAGTACAAAATATCTGTACTTATTTCAGAATCATTTCTATTTATATCAATATAATATCCATTGTTGTAATGTCAAAATGAATCATCCTGTTAAAAAAAAATCTAGTTTTAGTCCTGAAATGACCCTTAAAATACAAAATATGTGCATAATGAAAGCATGTAACAAATGCAATAACAGATGAGACATTAACAAGCAGTGTATAAACACCTTCCGCAACTCCATCCAGGCAGCTAAAAATAAATGGAAAGAGGCTTAAAGAACATGAAGAAAAGATTAAGTGGAATACCACAAAGAAAGACTTGGTTTTATGCATACACTGGATATGTATTGCTGACATATGCTCATTAATAAGTCTTGTTTATCCAGGTCACCATGGTACTTGGAGACAACACAATGGAAAGCAGTCTTCCGCTGTATTACCGTTAATGATGAATGGCTATATCTTTTGTAACAGTGAAAGATATATTATTTACAGTAGCACTGCTAACATTTTATACATATCATGTTTACTGAATCTATTGTATTTAACATTGAACACTTTATTTTTCTTAAAACAGTTATGTGGATGTTTTCTGTAATTGGGGATGAAAAGAGTTGTTATCCAGAGCAATCCCAATTCATTTTTTTTTGTAACCAAACAGTAAACTTTAGGTTCCTTTGTGATAAGAGAACACAATGGAAGTAAGCAAACATTGTATCATATATGCTGCAAATGATGTGCACAATTTAATCATGGTATTCATATGCAAGATTAAATTGCAAGAAAATATGCTAAAGTTTGAGATGTGATGTATTTGTTACTAATTCATGTTTAAAGACACCTGTTTGGTCTTGTGTTCTGAAATTTTGTTTGCAGATGAAAACTGTCCTAATGCTAGCCAATGTTTAAAAAGTATTATACAGCTGTATCCGAACTGTTTTCAGTAGCAAAAACAGAAGTAATTGCAAAGACATAAGGCACAGGAAGGTGAATTTAGAACATCAGGACAGACATAGGCAAGTGCTTTTTTTTAAAGTGTCAGCCTATAGATTATTTAGCTTTATAGTTTAATCAGGGACTGCCTCAGCAAGCCACAGGTAATTTACTATCCCCAGTAAGTAGGTGTAGTACCACTTGATGAAAACACAAGTGTTGCTGTATTTTAAAACTAATATGATTCATATAATGGTGGATTGGGGTACTGATGCAGCCTGTAAACCAAACTAATTGTACAAGAACAAATAATTCCACAGCTATTGTTCTCCAAAAAGATGGACAATTTTAGGACATCTCCCAAACATGTAGTTAAAACTACTTGTGTATTTTTTTTTTGTCACCCTTAAAGTATTTTTCTTTAATGTTGGCATTGTCACAAGTCTCCAATGGCAGTGTTTCTCATGCCTCCTTTGGCAACCTACTAGAACTACAAATGACTCTTGGATTCTCTGAACTTTCAACACTAAAGCCCTTGAAGATTGAACAAGGATGGCTTTGCACATCACAAATTATTGTTATAGATATATACAGGATACAGCTATATCTTAACACAGTATCTTATATCCTAATTTTCAAAATAGATTAAAGTTTAGAATGATAAGAATACATGTCAGGTTTGTATTGTTGTCTGTGTCCCCATTAAAGAAATTTACTCTGTCCATGAAACAGCAATACAGAGGATATATTCCAGTAAGGGCACAATATGACACAGATGATCTCTACTTTGTTCAAACAAAAAAAAAAAAAAAGCTTTAGATATACTTTAACACTTGTTTGCTTGCCACTGTATGTAATGTACATTATTATATACCAATCCATAAAAAAAGAAAGCATAAATGCACATTTCCGTTAGATTTTATTATGGGTATGCACTGTTACAAATAATTTGATAACCTTTTCTTGTTTTCTGTAACAACTTTTTGCAAAAATATTTTTCCTGTCCCATTGTCACTGCAGTGAACACTATTCGCAGTAAGTACAACATTAAATTTGATTTAACAAAAAGAGTAAGTCTAAATGGGTGCCACTGCTCAAAAACAGTCTAATAAATTTGTCTGAGGCTAAAATAAAATTGTGACCACTTTGCCAGTAGAATTCGGCTTTGCCACGTACTACCAAAGTAATATATATAGTCATTATTAGCGTTAATGGTTCATTTTATATACCTACTAAAACTTTAATAGCAAGAAACACTTTACAGTTTGCCTTCTAAATATGTGAACCAAACATTTTCCTTTGAATAGACCAAAAAATAATTGCTATACTCCTTTCAGTCTCTTATTAAATGCACAATTTTCAACTTAAGGCCAATGTTTAGTTCCAATGCTTTGGTTCTCAGTCAATTCTCCATTAGAAATGTTTATTGAAACAAATCTAGATAATATCTCTTAAATTACAAGACTATTAAAAGTTGGATTGAAAACATTGCTAACAACTATGCTTTATAATATGTTCTCAAGATCTCTCGAGGGCGTTCAGCATTAATATGTAGGTTGTTAAGGAGTGTTGGTTAAATGTCCTTCATTTCCCATTCTGATCATTATAGTAAGACAGCAGTAATAGTTTGTTTTCTACAGAGCTCTGATATTGTAGTTACGCAGATGGATTCAGTGTTACTTATTAGCAAATCATCTATTTCCTCCTGCCTTTACCGCTGGGACACCATGTCTGGGAAATGTAATGACTTTTATTTTCATTCAAATACATTTCTAAAGGTAAAATGCTTTCAGATGTTATCTAAGTAGAAATAATCTAAGCAAATAAAGGCAACAGGCTTTTAATTTAATTAAAATTTTGACATGACTAAGCTGAATATAGTGAATTAAAAAAATAATAATGAAAAATACAGTGGTGGACAGCAAAAAAACGTACATTTTTGGTGATAGGTGGAAGTTGTATCGTTAACAAAAAATGTAGCTTGATCCAAATTAATTGCAAGCTGGTCTAGCCTGTTCAGGTGGTATTTGTTTGTACATTTAAAGAAGAACATGCTTTAAAAGACAGAAATCAACAATATTTTCATTGAAACTCACTTAATAAATCAGGACAGGGGCATAGAAGAGAGTTTTTTTTCTTCAATTAGGCATTTAGTGCAAGTACAGTTCACCATTGGTCTAATATTTTTTACCATCTAAGAAAGGCCAAGTATAGTTATTTTTTGCATTGTTAAAGCCTTGTTGAGAGTTGCATGTGTAGCATTTCAGGTTTTTCACTGAAGGAGTTTAGGCAGTTTTTCTAATCAAAGTAAATTATTACTACAAAGGACTACTCACTTAGCTTAGTAAATGAGGAGAGCATATATCTCCAGGATAGGCTGTGTATTGTATGGCATAGAGGTATGGAAATAGAGGAGACATAGAGGTATGGGAAGTCTGGTTCGAGTCTGACAACAATGGTCCGCTCCTGGGCAAAATCAGGCAACTAATGTTTCCATGTGGCTTTGGCTTTTCATACACACCAAGAGCCACAAGTTATCATCCTTGCTGATGGCCAAAGTAGGTTTGCATTCTACCAACAGGTGGACTTCGTTCCCAGAACCCCTCTTCTATGTGTATGTTCCAAAGACCTTCTATTGTTTTTCTTTTTCTTTATTAAACAGACGTTTTTACATATGATACTATTTTTGTGCCACTCTTTCTGTTTTTGTTATTGGTAGTATCTACTCTGGAGCTCCCAATCTTCTTTGAGCTAGCTGCATCCACACACCCTTTAGTTACTAGCCTATTATATCTAGCTTACTGCCCATCCTTGCTTTCTTCCTTGTATATTTAGTTTTTTATGTGCTGACTACATTTGTTTATTTTGTTTAATTGATTGGATTTTTTGAGTGTTGTTTGCAAGGTAAGTTTTTACCATATTCACTAAGTTAGGTGAAAATTAAACAGCCTAAAATAATTTACTCAATGAACTCCAGTCTGTAATTGTTTTATTTCATCGGCAAACATTTTTGGGGTCAGGAAAATTTGAAATTGAAAAGCAATAAAAAGTAAGAGCACAGATAAAAGCTACCTGAACCTGTGTTATAAATCTAACATATCCTAGGGTAGCATATGTCAAAATTAGACCCATGTTGGTTTTATTGATGACAAGTTTATATTCTACCAGGGCCGGATTTCTCATAATGCCACCTAAGCAATGGCATAGAGTTCCATGACTCCTAATCGGTGGTATTACAACATCTCTATGTAGAACCTGAACCTGCTGGCCAAACAGCTCTACAGTGACATGAAGCACAAAGTGAAAGTGAATATACAAAGGCCACATACAGTACATACTGTAAATGTTTGAAGGATGACACATATATTTAAGGAACCACTCTTCTCTTCCCATCCCATTCCCTCTTTTTCTACCTCCTTCCTGTCTCTCTCTTTTTGGTATGACCTTTCCCTGCATCCTCCCTGGCTCCCTCCTTCCCTTACTCTCTCTCTCTCCCCATTTCCCAACTCCATCTCCTTCTCTTTCTCACCCCTCTTCATCTTTCTCCTCACTATTTCTTTCTCTTTCCCATCTCCCCCTCGTCCTCTCTCACTGCTCTCTTCCCTCTCTTTCCCCTCTCCATCTCCGCTGCCCTCTCCCTTTCTCCCCCACTCTCCTCTCTCCCTCCCTCTCACTCTACTTTTTCCCTCTGTTTCCCCTGCTAAGTCTCTCTCTCTCTCCCTCTCTCCCTCTCTCTCTCTATCCCAATTTCTCTCTCCCCTCCCCTTCCAATCTGTCCTTCTCTATCTGCCCTTACCCACATTCCCACTCCATTTCACTGTCTCTCCTCTTGCTGTATGTGCCAAGGGTTGCTTTAGTCTGGCGTGGGCACCAGACGCTAGCTGGCCCATGGGATAATATATTATATATATTTTAATATATATAATATATTATAGATAATATATTATATATATATTATATATATCATATATATAATATAAATCTGGCCATTTTCCCACATATCCATATTGTACAGTACTGTCCTATTCTAGGAACAAATAAATGGGAATTTTATAGTCTTTTGAAATAAAATTTCGTGATGCTTTTCATGTTTAGCAATATTTGAAGTGCTAAATGATGAAAAGACATTGGTTTGACTCAATTTTCCTGGAGTTTACTGAGAAAACAAGCCCCATACAACACTGGCAGGTGTACTAATATTTGTGGTTTTGTTTAATGCTTTGCATGGAAACAGATATGTCTTAATTTGTAGATACCTCTACACATTGTTTTTATTATTGTGTAAGACATGGAATAGTTATTACTCTAATGTGAGCGGAGACAGAATGACAAAGTACAAATCCCTTCGTCTGTGTTACTATCCAAAGAAACAAAGAAAAGAAAAAATGTTTCCTACTTTTTTTATTAGTCATTTCCGAGGGCTCCCATAGGTACCACTTAGAACATGTGAGGCGTCTTTTTGTGCGTATAGTAAAGGGCTTTTTTTAGAGAATCAGAATGAGAAACAGGAAAAGAAAACATTAAAGAACAGTAGGAAAATAAACCTGAAGATGTAGCTATTAGATTTCATTTTTCCTAGACAGCTCTAACAGGATCAACAAATATAAAATTAGATGGTATCACTCGTTTTAAGCACTTTCCACTTTGCTATTAAATCTCCTCACTGAACAAATAGATATAATTGCTGTAACAGAATGGAGCATGTGCATTAGAGCAGAGCATATTAAACATCTGTGTGGAGGTCTCACTACAGCAATGAATTCTTGTCTCTGGGCGATCCATTCACTTACCACCATGAGAACCAAAAAGCAAATCTGCAGGTGTTAACTAAAGGGCATATAATACTAGTCCTGTTAATACACTTGGCTCATGTTGTATGTCTGTAACCTAAATGGGAAAAATGGCTGCTGCTTCTAGATTAGAACTAATAGACGGGGAGAAGAGTGTCTATTACAGCACACAGTGAGTGAAAGGCAGTACATATATGAGAATTCTTCTTAATAGAGTCTTACTACCAGAATTGTAGTGCTGGGCATGAAGGGGAACACATATATAGCCTTTAGCAGGTAACCTGGCCATCAGTTCTACAACACCCGCAGATATACACACCATTAGCTTAGTGGCATGCAAGCAGAAATCTACCAATAAAGGTCTATTTATAAAGCAGACAATCTGACTTACAGCAGTCTCTGGTGATGGGACAATCACTGTCATTTCAAACACATGGCAATGGAAGCTTCACCTGCAGAGAATGTCTGCTGAATGGTAGATGCTCTGCTTTGTAAATCTTATAATGTTGCTGACTGTGCAAACACGTTGAATTATATGAAAGAAGATTCCAGACTGCCACGTATTAACTTACCTTAACCACAGTTCAATTGACCAAGCTAGTGTAAATAGACACTAATGTGATGCTAAGGTAACCAACTGTCTAAATTAAAAGAATGTTCAAAAAAGTCCAAAAATGCATGAATTGCAGAGGTGCCTGGTATTCATGATTATTGTTTATGGAGTGCAGAGTTTAAGAGCTTTTGTGTCCATAATAATTTATTTTTTTACTTTTGTGGTTACATTTAAATATTTGGCACATAAATACTTTAGAAAAACAACAATATGATAAACTGACTGAAATGGGCATCTGAAATTGTGTAGGTAGGCCATACCACAGACTAGTGGTTTGTGAGACAGGCTTGTGAGAAACCCTCTCTCAGAAATCAGTTTGCGAAAGGCAAAAAATCAGAAGTTTCTTTAGAATACTCAAACCTATAAATGTGTAGAAACATTACTAAAATCCTGGCAATGTATATAGTTTTTCTAAAGGCAAAAAAAAAAATAATAAGAAGAAGCAAGCTAACTGGTGTCAAGTTAACTGGTGGCAAAGCAGTTTACCTACAAAAGTTTACAGAAGAAAAATAATTTGCTCACACTATTTTGTATATGAATAAAGAATAAATAAATTCTATTGTTTGATAGTAGGAGAGATTTCACCCCTCAGTTGTCAAAACTATATTGTGTTGCCAACCCCTAGTAAAATATAAAAATAAAAATAGAGTGTAAAGAGGGGTATGTTGGCAGAAAAAGGTTCACAATATTTACTAATCTTTGTAATTCAACATGGTATTAATTCATAATACACATAACTTGGCAACTAGGTGGAACTAGACAATAAACTACTAATTATAAATTCAATATCTGGGACAACAACATTTAGTTCCATCAAAAAGCAACTAAAAATCTTTTTGTGACAGCTAAACGGCGGTGTCCACATAGGGCACTGTGGATGATTCCTCTGGACACCCTTTTAATTTTAAGAACTATAATACTGGCATGTCTCCATGGATTTTTAAAGTACTACAGGCAGCTAGATAAACATGCCCAATTAAGGCAACCAGTGTCTCCACATCTTAAAAGAACTGATGATTCCTACACCCTTTCCTGCACATGGTTGGGTTATACGAGTCTTGTGGCACCTATCTTCACAACTTCTGTACAACTAATAAGCAAGCCAATTATACCCCTGAGGAAACATAACTGTCAGGCAAAAACGTATTGGTTCACAAAAAACACGGCTGCAACTCTTGATTTGGACGTTATAAATCGGTTTCAATCGGTTGACTAAGATTCCTAATTTGATACCCTAATGTAAGTGCTGCAAGAGCAAACTTTACTAGTTGTATGTGTTCTTGGATAGAGTTTCTCTACAAAGAAACCCTATCCAGGAACACATATTACAGGGCTGCAGCAGCTATCCTGATTGTTGTTGCTGCACTGTACTAGTAGTATGTGTTCTTGGATAGAGTTTGGGATTGGGAAACTTGTGCCCATTCAACCTCTAGTGCCCGGGGATTGCCTGCAGTCACAGCTGTGACCGCAAAGTTCCCATGGTCATGTGACCGTGGGAACTGAACTGACATAAACTCTGCATTTCCACTACCATCCCCCGGGCACTTGGCTGCAATCACTGAGAAGATGCTCGGCCAGCAAGTATCTCCTACTCTGTAACATGCACAGTAATATGATACATTTGTTACATTTTTCTCTCAGTGGATAAAAGAAAAATGTAACAAATGTATCATAATATTTCTGTGCTGGAAAGTGTGTTACTGAGTAAGAGATATCATGTCATTGTAGGATAACCTGTAAAAAATAAACATTTATTAACCATCGAATCTTGTTTTTTTCGGGTCGGGTCTACCTAAATTCGAACAGCCATTTTCGGGTTGAATATAAGGACAACCCGAATTCAAACACAACACTAGGTATGACTTAATACCATGTTGATTGAATTACAACAATTAGAAAGATTTGAATGTTTCTCTGCAAACAAAACCCTCCGTCTCTTCTTTACACTCTATTTTTATTTTCATATGCATAAAGAATGCAAATACAAATATCAGGTTATATGTCTATTTGCGGACATGTATTTTTGTGGGGAAACTGTGCTACCCAAAACTATCTAGTTAAATTCTTCCTTTCTGTCTGCCATCCTTTAAAGGGTTAATCGAATTGCTATGCCACAACACATTCTACTCCTAAAAACTTTCATACCTATAGTAACCAGTAGCAACCAGATTTCAACTTACTCTAATGAAGTGATAAAAAATTAATCTAACAGACTTGGTTACTGCCTCTGGCACATAGTCATTGCTTTTGAGCTGCCACAGTGAATAAGTCTGTAAGCGATTAAGTTTGTTACTAACTGTTTCATCTGTGATAGAGACTCATTTGGCCCTAATATAATTTAACAAATCCCCTCTTTATGTGGTCTTTGGCACTCTTTCCTAAACAAACTTCAGTGTTTAATCATTTTACAATACTGCAATGTTCAATGTTCATAGAAAAAAATCTGACAGGCATTCAGAAAAGCAGACAAGTTCAAAATAAAGGAACAAGAAAATAATTGTTTTATTAGGCCGCAGTCTAACACAAAGGACTAGTGGATGGCTGACATTTTATCAAGATAATCTCTGACATCATCGGAGTTAAATTATACCCTGCTAATAGTCCAATGGGTATACTTCAGTTCCTTTGTATATTTTCCCTAAAAGATCTCAAATTAACTTTTGGAAAGTTTCAATTTATCCAATCAACCTGGATCTGTAATTACTGAAAGGTACTCTTTGCTTTTCTGTGCACACATAATACTTTTCTGCCTTTAAAATATATGAACAGTTTAAAATGGAGAACATATGAAAAGACACAAAGAATGATTATGTATTTAACAACAGATGAAAAATAAAACTAGATAGAACCTCCAGTAACATTATCGGTGCCAATTATTCACTGCCCCATGAAAAGTGCTGCTGTTTAAGCAGCATCCTTTTGGGACATTTTGAGATAGGTATTTATCTTACCACTTAGCCCAAAACTGCCGAATGCCCCTCTGGATACTGGATGGCATAGTAATAAAGGATTTTCACATTAGTTTAGTGCTAATAAGGTAACTTTTCCATTGTGTGTGTGTGTGTAGTGGAGTATTTTCGGTTTTGGTACCCCATATCTTTTAGCTGCAGTATTCTTTTTTTATATTATTGTGTAGTTGTACCTGTTAATAATCAGTTAATAATATCTGGACAAAGTAATTGGTAAACATATATAATGTAATCTGAGAATATTATCTTTTTTATTGGAACCCCAAATCTGCCTACATAAATTACAGTTTTCATTACATGCATATTAGTTCAGTGACCTGTGACACGTACTTACCTCGTTATACACATTGGGTAATTATACAAATTAGGCCATTAGGTAAGGGAGTAAACAAAAATTGCAAATGCCGAACTGCACAAGCAGAAACAACCTACTGTCAAGCCTACCATGGGCTTCAGATAATTGAAGTAAGTGTTGTGTTCTAATTTAAAGGAAATATTTTTTATACTGTTTGTATATTTGTTTACATTGTAACTCTTTCTGGGAACGGTTAGGGGAACTTACATGCCACTTATTTTCCTCCCTGGATAAGTTGGAAAATGTTAATTAGGGGTTTTCAGATTGAACAATAAACCCCTTCCTTCCCTGAATGATCGGCTTCCTTTTTTTGGCCACCCAGGTTTTATGTAAAAAGATCCTATTTAAAATTTAAGGGAACCCTTTAGCAGGGATTTCTGCAGACTTCAATGAAGTTGGTCCCACACATTTGGTTCAGTGATCTTTGAAAGGATGTTGCCAAGCCTATAATTAATCAAGCCTGGGCAGACTTGCCCTAACTAATACGAAAATCCATGCTTCGAAATATACAGATCACATACTAGTTTATAAGGGTTCCAGAAGGCACCCAGAAGACAGGAAGCCCATTTAACCTGGAAGAGACTTGGTACAGGACCAAGAAGGAAGATTTGGAAGGAAGCCCTGGGGAAGGTGGGAACTGATAAAAAATGATTGGGGTTTTAAGAACAGGATCAGCTTTTTCTGCATTATAAATTAGAGAATAAAAAATATGCTAATACAACTCTGCTTCCTGGGCAGTTGTAAATCCCAAAGAAAGCATAGACTGTCAAGTATAATGGATAAATAATATATGTTCTGTCCTTCACTTGATCAGTCACGTACATGAAAATGACATCAAATAAAACTGTACTTTTGAATTATTTGAAAGGAACTTCTTGGCAAAGTCATCTTTTTTGACAGAAAGGAGGAATAGTCAATAAAACAATTAAACTGAAAATTGGCTTGAGGTAAGAGTTCTTACCTAATCACCTCCAGCTACCTTGACCTCTCTCTATAAATAGTAGTTACCCAGCTGTTGGCTTCAATATTTTGAGTGCACTTAATACTTCTAATCTGCAGACTTTCTCCAGGTCTATGCCTCGGGAAATATTTAAGCCAGTGGATCAGAATGAAAGCCAATTAACTACTGTTTGAAAAAGAAGAATTTTCATCAATTGTGCCCCCATATTTTCTGAGTATCCTGTATCTTGCAGAATCCCCACTGATTCCCACTAGTGCCAAACTGATACTCTTCTGGAAGGGCACAGCTGGGGTGATAGTCAGGTTACATTATTCTAGCTGTCCTATGACCTGGAAGGCTGTCAAACTGGTGAATCCTGTAGATACTAAAACATTTTGTTTTGTTCTGATGGAAATTCTCCAGCTCTACTGTCAGTGAAACCCTTATCACCTGCACGAATAATGTCCCCGAAAAACAGAGCACTGAAGACAACTGCAAAGTACAGTGCTGCTCTGCTGTGTATATTGGGTGAGCTGCTCTCCCAATGTAATCTGCAGGGCTAGGCTGTCGTTGTGTTTAATCATTCCTGCAAGTTGCTGTTTAAGTTTTATTTCATAAATTATTCCTATGCATAAATAAGTAAATAATGGTGTATAAAACTTAAAATTGGACCCTCTTATAAACCCCAATTAGTTTTGTTTCAATCAGTTTTTATTAATATTTACACAAGTTATTACAAAACAGGAAAAGAAAATATCACATATATAAACAAAGGAAAAGGGGGGCCAGAAGAGCCTCCCGGCCCACCATTTACAATCATTAGGTATAATACAGGTGACATTTTACATTTATATAACAGTGCAGATGAATATGTATATATCCACTAGTACAGGAAAACAGGGGGTAGGGAGAATACAGAAGGAAATAGACATAGCATAAAACCACCCTTAACTGAAATAGAGTAGCTAACCAAACATATGGATCTAATGAATCAAATAGCAGACACGTCCCCGGATATACCGGAGGGTATATCAAAAAGGCACTTGTGCAAAAATAGTTTAACGGGAAGGGGAAGGGGAAGGGAACAATCAACGGGGTAGCCCAGGGGAGGAGCGGGGGTCAGACAAGGGAGAGAAGAAGAAAAAGGGGAGGGGGGAGCGCCCGACTGGCCTAGCGCACATTTACTCTATCAAATTACTACACACCTACTCGAAACAATTTGAACTACACCATTACTCTCACTTAGATCACTGCCTAAGAACTTTAAATTGGGTGGATTCCTTGAACCAATCCCAGGCAGACCATATCAACTTATATTGTTCCCACTTGTTGTCGTCCTCCGCCACAAGCCTTTCCAGGTGCTGTATCTTTTCTAGTTCCATAAACCAATCTTTCAAGGATGGTGCCGTGGTCTGTTTCCATTTTCTGGGAATAATTGACCTGGCAGCCGCAAGAAAATGCCTCAATACATCTCTCTTGTTAGCCTTTATAGACCCTGGGAGGATAGATAACAAGGCTATCTGAGGGGTAATCCTCAAATCAGATCCACGGTTACACGGATATATACACGTATATATAACCGTGTAACATCAGTTACACGGTTATATATATCCACTATCTGAGACCACAGCTTACGAATATTGGAGCAATCCCACCAAATATGTAACATTGTACCTTGATGGGTATGGCAACGCCAGCATCTATCAGATAGGGAAGGAAACATGTGATGGATATCCGAGGGGCAGAGATACCATCTGGATATAATTTTATAATTGGTCTCTTGAGCCTTACAAGGAAGTGACATTTTGTGAGTTAAGATAAAAGCTTTTTCCCAGTCCAACGGAGAAATAGCCTCTCCTAATTCCTTTTCCCAGTACCTTGTGTAGGTGGGAGCGTTGTTAGTATGAAATTTAATCAGGATCTCATAAATCTGTGATATCACATGGATTGGTCTGTTTGGTGAGCGTAGTACAGTTTCAAAAGCCGTGAGGTTACGCTGTGTGGGATACATAGCTAAAAAGGTTGAGATAAAAGAGGACAGTTGGTTATATTGTAACCACGCTGAGGGGAGCCTCTGCACCCTGGCGCCAAACGAAGAGAACGGCGGAATTCTTCCATTCTGGAGTATACTGCATATCTGCCTAATATCCTGAGCTGACCAAGAGAGAAATTTTTTAGCGTTCATTGCCGGTGGAAATGAGGGATTGTCAAACAGGGGAGTCATGGGCCCTACTATAGAGGACACGTGATCTGTCTTAAGGAGATTATCCCATTCTCTTAGAAGATCAAAAGTAATACCGGGTAATGGATGGAAGAATTGCAATTTAGACCTTTTCACCCAAAGTATAGAACAGAGGTCGATTGGGGATAGAACATTTTCCAAGACTACCCAGCTTTTCCTTTCTCTATTGTGGAACCAATCAACTACACCAGTTAGTAGAGCCGCTCTGTAGTAAGATCTAATGTCGGGAACCCCTGCACCACCATGATTTTTAGGTCTGGTAATATACCGAAAGGCTATTCTTGGACGCCTTGTTTTCCATAAGAACCTCCTACAGAGCAGCTGTAACTTATTAATAAAGGCCAGAGGCAAATATATCGGGACCATTTGGAAGATATACAGCATTTTGGGCAAAATATCCATTTTGAGGGTGTTAATTCTGGCAAACCATGAAAGAGGGAGTAGATCATATTTACCTAAGTTCATCTTTAATTTACTTAGCAGTGGATCATAATTATATCTAAATAATTTAGTCGGGTCATCTGATATGAAGATTCCTAAATACTTAAGTTTCTCATTGCAATGCCTAAAAGAAGTATGATCCCTGAGGTACTGTACCTGGGCAGAGTGAAGGGAGATATTAAGCATTTCGGATTTATCGAAATTCTCTTTAAAATTACTTAGAACCCCAAATTTTTCAAATTTCTCCAAAATAGCAGGGATAGTAGTCTGCGGGGATGACACATACAGTAACAGGTCATCAGCAAATATTGACAGTTTATAGTGATGTTTCCCAATCTGAATCCCTTGCACATGTGGGTTCGTCCTCAGTGCCACCGCAAGATGTTCCATCACTATAGCACATAGTAAAGGAGATAATGGACAGCCTTGTCTAGTGCCATTAACAATAGAGAATGGAGTTGACAGGCCTCCATTGACCCGCACATGAGCCGTAGGGGATGAGTATAAGGCGGCTATCCTAGCTATCATCAGTGGGCCCAAACCAATCTGGCGTAATGATTGGTACATAAATGCCCAGTTCACCCTATCAAACGCCTTTTCAGCGTCTACTGAAAGCAGACACATGGGGGTTTTGGCCATTTTAGCTGCGTGAGTGATCAATATAGTCTTCAGTGTATTATCTCTGGCTTCCCTTCCATTAATAAATCCAACTTGATCTGTATGAATCAAGGTCGGTAAGTGTTAGCTATCAGTTTAGAAAAAAGATTAGCATCCACATTAATTAAGGAGATTGGTCTGTAGTTTGAACAAATCGAATGGTCTTTACCGGGTTTGGGTATGACAGTAATGTGTGCCCAGGCTTTGAGGAGGAAAGTAGGAATCCCATGAAATAGATGAAAACACCCTTGTCATAAACGGGGCCAAAAGTTCAACAAATAACTTGTAGAATTTGGGTGTATACCCATCTGGGCCAGGGCTCTTACCAGCCGGAGTGTTTTTAATTACCGCAGACACCTCCTCCACTGTGAAGGCAGATTCCAAACTTGCGGATACTTCCGGATCTAATTCCGGCAATGCAGTGGATTCTATGTAGTCAATGAGAGAAGTAGGGGTGTGCGGAACAGCTTGGATATTATACAAACCAGCATAGTATTGTCGAAACTCTGATAAGATCTCCTGAGGGAAGGCCGTAATATTACCCTTAGTATTTCTAATATGGGGGACATACATAGCAGCTGGTCTCGGGTGGAGCCCCCTAGCCAATAGCCAGCCACATTTTTCCCTGTATTGGTAAAAGGATTTACGATATTTATCTCTATAGTTTTGATGAGCAAAATCATACAATTCCAATAAACGCCTTCTTGCAGATGTGAGGTCAGTAACTACATCCGAGGACATATTACTTTTATGCAATCTTTCCAGTTGCCTTATATTGTCAAGCTTACGGGCAATCTCCTGGGATCTAATTTTTTTCTAGACCCCTAGTCTAGACCCCTGTTGGATCAGAACCCCACGGAGAACTGCTTTAAGAGCCTCCCATTGAAAGGGCAGTGAAGTCTTGTCTTCCTCGTGATCCTTTAGGAAATTTCTTATAGTATTTGTAACTGCTCGCTCACACACAGAATCCCTAAACAATGAATCATTACATTTCCATGTCCACTCCTGTGAACCTATCAAAGGGATTTGAATAGTTAAGGATACCGAAGCGTGGTCAGACCATGGACAGCTGTCAATACTTGCAACAGGATGCCAGTCTAAAAGCCTATGGCTGATGAAAATGTAATCAATTCGGGGGTAAGTGCAATGGGGGTTGGAATAAAACGTATAATCTTTGTCGCCAGGGTGCAGGGCTCGCCACACATCAATCATTTGAAGATCATTCAGTTTAGCTTTAAATGCATTCAATTTGGAGTAAGAGACAGAGGAATGACCTGTGGACGTATCTACTCTAGGATCAAGGGGAAAATTAAAATCTCCTCCGATTATCAAAGTTCCCTCCGCAAAAGTAGTAATTTTATTCAGGAACTGGACAGCCGCTGTAGTTGGTTGTTGATTTGGAGAATAAAATGAAGCCACCGTGTACTTCTTTATGTTGACCATATAAAAGTTGTGATCTCTTATTAGGGCTATTGAGTCCTTTGGCATTAAGAGAACGTATTTTCAAACCTCGAGAGTTGTTTGGCTGATTAGATAGCATATTTATTTTTGTAAGGTGAGGAATATATCAAGTAACTCCTATGAGGTAAAAGGAACCCAGAAATTCACTAATAAGGCCAGTCGGGTAGGGGTAGGGAAAATTAGGGATCGGGGCAGCTGACGGCTGGGGGGGGGGCTGGTTCCCAGTCGTCTGTGGGAAACTAAAAAAAATAAGGAACTTCCTTATACGCCGCCTACACCGGCGGTACTCCTATGCGGGGTAATATAGCCGAGCGATAGGAGAAAGAATCACTAACGTTGTAAATAGATCTATTCGGGGGAAAAGCCAGTATTATAATAGGCCAACTGGGACCCTGGGATAGATCTACGCGGGGGGAAGGCCAGAGATATAATAGGTCGTCAGGGACCCAGGTATAGCTGTGAGAAATAGAAGCAATACACCAGTCAGAACAATATAGTAAGAGGATCAAAAAAGGAAAGTAAAAACATCTTTCTATAAATGATAACCGTGGACACCCCCATAGAACCCATTCAAAACCGTATGCAAACCAAAGCAGATGACATCGGCAGGACCCAGCGACTAATAATCCGCGTCCAAGAGACATCCTACTTACAAATCACTCTATATATATGTATATCTGCCAGGTTACATAACATATATCATGACAAAAACCAACATAATAAGGCAATTCCATACATTACCCAGGAAAGGACCGGGCAGCAGACCTTGGTAAGGTGGTCACTCGGGCAATAGGCAGCACAACAATAACATGTCCGGGTAATATAGATGACCTTATACAAGAAAACTGTTCAGCGGTCCGCCGAGTCCAATTAAAAACCCCAATTAGTTTTAAAGTCTTCCATTCATAAGATATTTTTTCGCTGATTTTGTTATTGTTCATATGTATACTACCTTTAATAACCTATTAACACTTGATGTGTGAAAATAAATTATTTCAGTGTCCAGGTAGACCAAATTTTGGCTTTGATAATTTGTCTGTTCCATTTTTAACTAAATCAAACTGGTTTACTTATATCAAAAAACTTTCTGCATCCCATCCTGTTCCATTATCCATGGTACAGAACTTGCCCACATTATAAAGTCTGCATAATCTCCAGATTGGGACCTGGCACTTGCATTGAGATGAAAGTGAGAAACTCTAACATGTATTTTGCACATAGCTTTGTAGGCCCTTATTTTCCCTATATTTCCTAAAGGCTTTTTCAACAGGCAGTTTCTGTAGATATCTTTTAATTCAGTTTTTAAAAAAAAGAGCTTTCACTTTTTTTCTACTTTCTGCCTCCGAAGCTTTAAGGCTTGGAAAGCAGCCATAGTGTTATTTTTAAATGCTAGCAATAATGCTGCTGTTATCTCTCGATACAGGTTCATACCTGGTGCTGTGTAGAACTGTATGCTGATATGTCTCCCTTTCAATCAGGAATAATGAAATGAAGGGCAAATTTATAAAAGTCTGTATCTCTGTATGTAACAATAGGTACTAAAAAAAAATTATTGATAATATTAATAATGCTACCTTTCTATTTTTTACAAACTTATTTAATTTCATACACATAGTTTTCAAGGAAGCTAAAATGTTGTAAATTGATTATATCCTGATGATGAAAAGTACAGAACACTTACAAAATATATATGATATATATGCGTATGGAATATATAAAAATAAATAGGAAGTTTGTGAACAATACCATATTCAGGGGCTTTGCAATTAATTTGTAATGTCCAGAAGTTGAACTCAAGAAGATATGGGTAAATGTGACCCAATGCAGTGCACTATATACAAAGTGTAAATCCTGTGTAAATGATTATTTTATGATTGTTTTCACTTTACCCTAATATCGGACATATCCTGTCTTCCCTGTGTCCTGTCTGAAACTGTTTGTTTCAAACCTCTTTTTAGGCCAATCTTCGGGACCTCTGATTCCTGGGGTTCCCTATCAATGTTGGATTACTGGAGAATGGCAGAGACCTTGCAGTACTTGTTCAAATGGAAGAGTTTTGACCCTAAATAAAACTCATGGGTGCCTGATCAGAATGTTCACATTCCAAGATTAATGAGAGTCTTCCAAAAAACTCATAGAGGGAAACCAACAAACCTTAAAGCTCTCCTAGGCTACCCAAGAGGATGAGGGGTTGGCAAAGTCATACTTCTCTTCAGCATCCATGCAGCCCCGGGCATATGTTGAATTCCATTAGCACATCACTGACCATGGCCTTATGCTCACTATGCACACACATTTATACATCAATGTGTATGGTTATGCACACACAGTTGCACAGTCTGGAATTTGACTCTCCACATGTGGGGTGTGCATCTCCACTCATTGGGACTTCATTAGGTGGTGATATTTAGGCCCCCTTCTGGCAACACTGCTGGAAGCTTTTCTATGGCTATGGTTCTGGGTATTCTGATCCAATTACTGTTGTGCCTGCTACTGTAATGACACAGTCTATCTACTGAACTGACTTCTCTTGATGACTGACCTTATGCTGACCTTAACTCGTTCCTCAACTTTTTGCCACCTGCCTTGACCTCAGATCTGATTTCTTATGCTAAATCCATTTGTGGTCTGCCCTGAACGGAGCCTGGTTCTCCCTCAGTAGAATAGCAATAGGAGTCCTTATAGTAACAATTGTAATCAGGCCTCTGCATTTGAGGGCCCATAGTAGAAGGTCTGTCTTGGCAAAGCATATGGGGAGACTAATCCATAGTAGTTCCTGCATTTAGCTGTTAGGACAAAAGGTGGCACTGTGGTCATGCTGTGAGTTCCTCGCTCTCCCTCTTAAAGTGGGCTACACCACTGTTCTATGTAGAGATTGCTCAGCCATGGCCTAGCCTTCAATCACATGCTTTTCCATCTCTCATGCCAGTGTTGGCTGTTCTGGATGCCCACTTCTCCAGACATCTACTCACCAAGACATTCTGATCAAACCAACAATAGGGCTGAGGGCGTACTCAGGCAATTTATGCACAGCACCTTGTTGGACTCTCTCAGCAACCTGATCTGCCTTCTTTGCATTATAAAGCATAATGACCCAGTAATTTTATCACATTAACAGGTTTTATTTGAAAATTAGTATGCTGATTTGGGAACCAAGGAACCAAAGAAACTGTATAATATACCCAGATTAACATCAGATTAAATATCCTGAAATTTTTATTGTTTATTATTCTTCATAGAGCAAGACACTGGACACAGGACAAATTATGTGTCTATTCGCACAATGCAAAACACATTTCTTTCATTACAAAATGGCAAACAGGGCAAGTGTTTAAAAATTCATAAAGTTACCAACAAACCAAACGTAAGTAGACACTAAAATGTTTGCAACCTCTGACAAACATAGTTGTGTATCTTGATCTTTCTATCATCATCAAATGAATCAAATCAAATAACTAAATCAGAATTTTCAGAGATAGAATAAAAGCTGATCTTTGCAGAGAATACATTATGCACCCTGATGTACCACCTCTACTATATACTATATATGTTGTAGTCTGTCCTGCAGCGTCCCCTGCCTATTCATTTAGGAATTGCAGCTAGAGCCACATGAAAACTATACTGAAGAGAAGCCCATTTTACAAGTACACATTAATAGGTAACAACACTGATAATACACATTGATTAGGGTCCTGCAGAACCTGATATATGGTACTAAACAGAACATTCATACAAGTAATCCCTTTTAAACGTCTCAATCCTAAATCTTCAAAATCCTCAATAAGTCAGGTAGATTTATGAAGTCTGGTGTAAAATCATTAAGCTTTTGGAAAAGTGTAATAGTGCCCTGAATAACTAATTATGTTAATTTTTTTATTGAAAGAATAACAACTGATTGATTGCTGTAAGCAATTTATATGCCATGAAAGGACCAGTTTTCTTTCCAGTTCAGCCAACATTCCTATTGGCAGGGGTCCCAAACCATTCTTGCTGGTGATTCTTCTAATAATGCACCCCAGAATTCCATCTGCTTTCCCACTGCCAGGCTATATTGTTTGCTCATTTTGCAATCATCTGAAATAAGCATTGTAGTTCTGACCAACACTATACCCTAATATTGCACAACATTACAGTATTTTTTTCCATATGCCTATGTTTAAGCTTGTTAGATGCAGAAATTTAATTACATACACTCTGCAGCCCTCTGGCTGCATGAATTACTACATACCCTCTCCTGGTCATATGGACTAACTACAAGTCTTCCTCTCTTCCCTCCCCCTTTTCTTTAGGATAAATAGATCTATACCTACTTGACTAGGTCCTCACTAAACCCCTTTTAAGGGTATATGAAACAAAAACCATATATATGAATATTAAAACTGGACCTACTCTAGTAGGACAACATTCAAACAATCTTTTTGCTTTGGGCTTGGACATATCAAACTGCACTACCTAGACTGCAGTCCAATTAAACAAATCATACAACCTCTACAAAATTATACCCCTGAAGAAGCCTATAACAGGTGAACCGCGTTGGGAATCATGCGACCATAAAAAGGTCCCCTTCTTACCTTGTTTTCAATTGTTATATGTATTTTGTATGACATTGGTAGGAGTCTTACGTCTAGATTAAAGTATCCAACCCCTGTGACAATAACAGGCATTTGGATATCGAGCTTAAAATAAATAATATGTACCTTTGATGTATGTACTAATTGTAATTTGAAAAATACACACTTGATTTATTTTTGCACAAAAATCTTCTGAGCCTGAAACCTCTTTCTTTCCCCTTTTTTCCCTTATACCTATACAATGAGCTCTTAATAAAAGACACACCTGGCACTGGCTAATCAGGAAAACCTTTAGGGACTGGGCCATGCATATCTGTGATATAAGCCTTGGGTGGTGGCATTTGTAGGTGTCACAAACACATTAGAATATTGACATGGCCTGTCATATGTGAGGGTGTTAAATAGCTTTAAGTATTGTTTTGTGATTTTTACAGTTTTAAGGTATGTGCACACAAATAATAGTGAATTTTTTATAATTGTTATATTTTTTGATTAATTCAGACAGAATTCATATGGCTATATGCTTTCTTTTACATTGCCTATCAACCCAATTGCTTAATTAGGCTTGATCATGAATCATTGTTGCTAATGGTATTCTCAGTATTTTCCACAAATATCAAGGTTGTGAATAGTGTTGGTCGAATAGGTCACTATTCGATTCGGCAGCTATTCGCTCGAATATAGCAAAAAAGTTCGGGTGGTGGAACATCGAATTCGAACACCATTAAATTCAATGGGAGGAAAAATTCGGGTTTTTTTCAGCACTGTGTAGAGCTTCTACCTTACAGCCTCCAAACAGATGTAAAAAGATACATTGTAAAAGGATACATGAAAAGATACATTGTAAAGAGATACATTGTAAAAAGATACATAAAAAGATACATTATAAAAAGATACATAACACTATTACATACCCCTGGACTTCAGTGATCTAGCAAACCTGAAAAGAATCTGGTTCAGAATTGAAAACAAATTACTTTTAAGAAATGCATTAAAGGTATGCTGGATAACCCAGCTTCACTCATGAAAGAGTATCCTCTCCAGCTTTGGGGAGCTTTACTAAATCAGGCCAACTGCCTTATTCTGCTAGCTAGCAATTAGCAAAAATGATTAGATTTCCACCTAGTTGTTTTCCAAATATTTTAAGTGATGGCCACCTTCATAATACATGATTTTTAAAAGAAGGATCAGATTTTGTATGGTGATGAAAAGTGCTGCACTGTATTTACACTAATGTGCAATCCGAATCTCTAGTTACATGAGTTGTTCATTCTTAAAAATGCAGCAGCAATCAGCAATTACCACCAAAAAGGGTAAAGACATCAAAAGTAGTAAGGGTATTGAAAACAAAACGGACCCTCATTTATGTCCTTGGTTAATATAACTGCGTAGCATTCATGAATCTTAGCATTTTTTCCAGTTTCTTCTTATAGAAGTATAGGGTAAAGAAAAAAGTAAAATAAAAAGAGCCACTAGGGGGAAACATTGATACATACAAGAAAATGTTGAGAGTAGGACAAGGTAGCCAACTTTCACAATTTAAAAGCTAGGCTGAAAAATCGATCATTTTATTTGACTATTTTATACGAATTTTTGTTAGTTTAAAAGAACTTTTAACCCTTTTACTGCTGGAGCTCTGTGCATTATGTGCACACAGAAAGTTGCAAAAAAAAAAATACAAATACAACAGCATTGATCATGTTTATTTAAAATAACTGAACCTGGCAGCTGCAAGGTTCTTTTAATTTCTTGGACACATCTTTCTTTATGACTTTTCCCTATGCAGGCATAGCAGATCTGTAAAGAATCAGACAGCAGCTAATCTGTTAAAAATAGATATGAAGTTGTTAGAGTATTAATATACTTTTTCTTCTTCTTTTGCATACATTGAAATCTTTGAAAGGGAATGATAATGGATTTTAGTCTAATATATTTGATCTTTTTACATTTAAAAACAGTTTTTGCATTATTATTATTATTATTACTATTATTATTATTTTTACATTATTCACTACATATATTGATATGTATTTTACAAATATATAATAGAGTGTCTTTGGATAAAGAATTTTATGTGTACGAGTTTATGAGTATATGAGGATTTCCAAAAAAGAAGCCCCAGCAACCACTGGCTCTAAACTAATATTGAAGACAAGTCATTTTACAGAGACAGACAAAAAGCATTCAAGCATTGCTGGGTTGTATTCTTTTTTAAATCTGTAAGAGTAGCTTCTATAAAACTTTGGATTTACTGTAAAAGTTTATATTAGAAACTGTTTGTTGTAGGTGGTTTCAGACTCCCAAGTATTTTGTAATAAAGAAGATGCAGGTATGCTGATGTCACAAGATGGACAAGAATAAGTGCCAGGTTTGCCATGGTGGGTAATTTTTTGGGGAGTAAAGGGTATCTAAACCAAAGAACACAAATGTAATATATTTCATCTTACATGCTCTTAGATGTGACTGCAACATATTTTCTTAAAATTAAATGCACCTTCTGTAAGTATAAATAAATACCTTGTACTCATGCTATAAATCATGTGTCTGTGTAAATTCCTGTGGACTAAGGTATTCTCTTAAAGAATGTTTCAGATTTCTCAGGTATCTTTATTGATATGCAAAGCAATCCCCTGTTATGTAACGCACTTCCCAAAGGGTAAGGTGTTTGTAGTTCAAATTAGGAAAGCATCCAGACAACACTGTTATTCCATGAATATGCTGCAGTGAGTGAGCATGGGGAAACTCTGTTATTAACAATGTAAGTAAAGTTATATTTTGGAAAAATTAATACAGTCATGCCAGGGCCTGATATGCTACAACATTCTGGGTTGAGATACTCGTTTACAAAGGACAGAAAAAATAGCGTACACTAATGTACTGTGCTAAAGAAAATATGAAACAGTGAAGGACAAAGTGGTATTCAAAAAATTGTTCCTGAAAATCCCCAAACTGATATGAGAGGGACAAACTGCTCAAAGCAAACCTCTAGAGCAGAGGTCAGCAAACTTTTTTGGCCACAAGGCCATTTCAGGGGTAGGCAGGATCACACTAGGCTTGACTCTCTCTCGAGTTCTGCCCTAATGGCTCTGCCCCCACCAGGAACCCCCCCCCCGAATGGAAATCCCTCTCCTCCGCAATGCATACAGAGGAGAGGGAATGTTCCCTATTTACCCTGGCGGCAGAAGTGTTTTAATGCCGGCAGCGGTAAATAGGTAAGGGAGCCACAACACGGAGGCTCAAGAGCCGCTCAAGAGCCGGCTCTGGCTCAGGTAGTTTGTTCCGGATCTGCTGCGGGTTGCTGGACAGGATTAGGCCTGATCGGCCAGGGGGCGTTAAGCCGGAACAAACTACCCGCTAGGCTGTATCTGGCCTAAAGGCCGAAGTTTGCCGGCCTCTGCTCTAGAAGGTGTTAGTGAGCAGTTAAATACTGCCTGCTTCTTGTCAACTGTAAAATGTTAAAATACTGGCTCATGAGCAAACACCAGGGCCTGCGTAGGAATGTGGCTTGTTTTCATTGCCTGTCTGTACCACATAAGAAATCTGCTTAATAAACCAATTAAAGAGTTGTATTTTTAAATTCCTATTTTTCATTGCTCTTTCTTGTGAGTTTCAGAAGCATTTTCATGTGTTGTATAAAACCCAAAAAAGGAAAATGTGTAATTCCAAAAGTTTGTAGCTTTAAAAAAAATAAATAAAACTTTATAATATGCACTCAACAATACAACCAACCTATAATATATAAAGAAAATCTAAAACATTTTTTATTATAGTAAAACAATTATGATTGACCAAATGCCTACCTTTACTAATACTTAAGATAGCCAAATACAGAGTTTTCACAATCATATAGATCAGTGTTTCCAAACCAGGGTTCTATGGAACCATTTATTTCGTATGGGTGGCATGTAGCACCTCAGCTGAAGACATGGTGTGTTAGCTGCCCAACAACCCCACTGCCCACCTGAACTATGTCTAATCTGGCCAATGAAGGGTAAAGCTGAACAAAACTAATTGATGGCTAAGACTGTACAATACTTCGCTAATAAGTGTGTCTGTATATATATATCCTTGTTGAGATATATTATTTACTCTGATAATATATATATATATATATATCCCCTTGTTGATGTAGCTCCCAAATAAAAATCTAAAGGTAAGGGTTGTGTACAATCATGTAGTGATGTCACTGACTGATTACCCATAATTAAAATAAACTCACTTGTTTTAAGTGCACAAAGCCAATGTTATGTGTACTACCAGTGAGTGGGTCCCTTAGTGTCTAGGAGCTAGTCAAAGCAGACACTGAATAGCACAGCATTACCTCATGCCTTGAAAAAGGCAGAAGAAAATGAACTGGCAGACACTTCCTCTTTATTTATTTAATTTTCATGGGGTGATTTCTCCCTCCAGCTGAGGGTAACATGAGTGCAAAATGATGAAAAAGGGTTTTATATAAGATGTCTGGACAAAACGTGAGTTCAAATACAAAGTCCATGGTTTCAGCCTGGGAGATCTAACGGATTCAGAATACAGACAAGTTGAGCAATCTAAGCCTTTTCAGGATTCTGGAAGGAAATTATTGTTTTGCATCCAAGCAGAAAAAAAGGCATTCTCATAGAGTGGCAAAGGAAAAATTGGGAAAGAGGATGACAAACCTTCAGCACACAGAAGCCTGAAAGATCAGAATGAGGAGAAATGTTCTCAAAAGCAAAAACATTAGCATGGGGGAAATGGCTTTATGTACAGTCTTTCATTTTATTGGGAAAAGTTTTGTAATCAGCTAGAGGGAATTCAGTTGCTTGGTAGAGTACTACGAGTGTGTGTATGTGCTACAACTGTATGAGTGTTTATATTACAGATAGAAGAAATGTAAAATCAAATATTTACTGATTTGCTATGTAAAGGTTTGGATTTATGCTCATACTAGTGGTCAAAAGTTGTGAGCATCGATGCACGCACACTGCATGGATTAGAGATAAAGTTCATTTTGGAGGTATCTAACCCCATTTTATCAAATTTAAATTCTTGGAAGCAGGTTTTAATTTATGTATTTGAATTTAAAGGAGGATGTAACGTTTTCAAAAGGTCATCTGTATCTCATTGTAACATCTCTCATGTTTTCCGTACAAGCAATATCTACTAATTTAAAATGTTACACAAATGGAAGAAGTTTTGTTATCTGCCAAATGTATTTTTCTCATGAGGCATACTCACGAGTCCCTGAGTAAAACAGGTACTGACTCAGCAAATAGATTAGACATTTTTCTACCCTTTGAATCTTTTAATCACTCTTTATCATACCCTAGTGGACTATAAGCTCTTCCAATGTATCCATCTACCCTTATGTTCTAACAGACTGTAAAGTCTCCTAAGTAAGCTTTTCTGCATTTTGTATGCTCCACTATACCTCAACAGATGGTAAACTTTTCTACTTACCAATCTATATTCATATGTACCCTAATAGATAATAAACTCTTCTGACTACCGTATCCAGCCTTGCTGTCTCTAATAAACTGTAAGCTCTTGTACATACCATTACCTCACTCTTAAAGACACTGGGCCTGATTTATTAAAGCTCTCCAAGGGTGGAGAAGATACACTTTCATCAGTGAAGAGGGGTGATCCAGCAAACCTGGAATAGATCTGGTCCAGGACTGAAAACTGACTAATGACTCTTAGGAAATCCATTCCAGGTTTGCTGGATCACCCAGATTCACAGATGAACGTGTATCCTCTCCTGCCTTGGAGAGATTTAATAAATCAGGCCCAGTGAGGGTGAAAGTGCTTCCCTTCTTTCAGTGCTTTGGCTTGTGTCAGATTTAGGAATTGAGAGGAAGAGGTGCCTGTAGAGAAAAGTAGGACTTTTGAGACTATTGAGACTATTTGAGACTATTTCCTGATATATTTTCTGAAATCATAGGGATCTGTATAATAACAAGTTAACACTCCTCAATTTGTATGTCACACAATATTAACACAAATGTTTTTACATTTCTGTATTTTCAAAAAAAAAAAATATATACACGTAACATTATTACCTAGTGGCAAATACTACTTATGGAGATTGTATATTGCTCCCTTTCTGGGTTGCATGCAGATGGCCTGGATTGTCACAGCTCTGACACACAAGTGTCTACCAGTTTAGTGTACACAATGAGGTCAAGAACATGCAGTCTTGTCTTACTCTTTATTCAGAAGTGGTAGTCAGGGCTCACAGAGGATTTCACTGGAATACGAGGCATACAGAAGGTACTAAGTGGCTGAACCCATTCGAATCTCTTATGCATTTGCAGGCTCCAGGGCACTCACTGGAACATTTGAACCTGAGATCTAGTAAATTCCATAAACATGCTGGATTTTCATTGCCAGAGACATTCGTTCAGTTGAAAAGCTAGTGTAAGTACAGTACTTAAGTTTATTTATTAGGTTCAATTCAAGCTATAAAACTTGGATAAATATCCTTCACTAAGTCACAAGACTGTATGTTATATTTAATTTTACTGAAGATAAAAAAAAATCTTCATCCTGGTGTATTTGCTTTGTAAATGGATCCCAATATGTTACAAAATGTATATAGTACAGCACAACTAACCCAATCACCAAACAATGACAGCTATCATTGACTGCCATCCTACTAAACCTGTCAATGACAGGGCATAGCAATATCAACAGTAAGGTTTAGTAGTCAAAATAAGTGTTATAGTACATGTTTAGTAAGTGGTTGACAGATATATGTTGTTGGGTGATTTAGTTACATAGTTACATAGTAGGTTATGTTGAAAAAAGACACAAGTACATCAAGTTCAACCACTAGGGAAATGAACATATCCCAGATTTAAAACCGTATAAGACATAATTGGTCCAGAGAAAGGCGAACCCCCCCCCCCCCCCCCCCCTCCGGTACAATTTGCTTCAACAGGGGAAAAAAAATCCTT
>NC_092861.1:55802264-55868512 GCF_032062135.1 Pyxicephalus adspersus
TTGTATTAAATTCACACGTTTACTCCCCTTTTGCTGTTCCTGTGTTGCCATTACTCCAGTCAATGTCAGGGTAGTTGAAATCTCCCATGATTAAAACACTTCCACTTTTTGCCGCTTTTTCTATCTGTGCTAAATGTTGGATTAGAACTTGGATCGCGCACATTCCAAGTTCTGATCCAAGGTCGGAATAGCTCTGATCCTAATCAGAATCTATAACTACTCCAATCATAACTATTTAACCACCACTAGAAGCTAGTATTAAAGCTGAGCTCCAGGCAGATGAAAAATACACACATTAATACATTATACCGGTATATATTTTTAATGTAAGCAGTGTAAATGGCTGTTTGTCTTGGCTGAGTGAGGGACATGACATATTCCCTGCCCTGTCACATTGGGCTGTGTTGTATGGCAGAGCTGTATATTTCTTAGACTTCCATGAACACAAATACAAATCCCCAGACAGGTAAAGCAGTTCTTATTTTGATGCCTGACAAAAGCTATTATACTTATGTTAGGAATATACCTGTGCTGTTAAGAGGGTTTTAGCTCGATGTGAATTCTGCCAGTGTCTGGGGTTATTTTTTTGCTACAGACATTCAGCATTATAATTAAAAAATATATATATTGTAAATATGCAGGTGTGTCAGGTCTTTAGGATTTCAGTAAAACTCAGTTGTCTATATTGCAATAATCAAAGATTGGTTGAAATTAAAATAAGCCCTTTGGTTAAGTAATGGGGGGGGAGTGATTTTTCTGGAGGTTACCTGTAAATATTTAGAAAAAACAATAACTGTTAATGAAATAAATAAATATATATAGCCAAATTGCTTACATGAAATGGATTAGTTTAAATAGCAGCAGATTTATTGGGAAATAATCCATTTAAACTCCGTATTGCTTAGTTTTTCTGTACTACATAACTGGTCAAAAAGGTAAACCAGAAGCTACAGATCAGTTTTGTTATTTTTTAAAGTATAAAATTTAATTCCTGCACAATGATTTCTTTTACTTATATCAAATATGAATGTTATCAGATGGAGCAGATTACTTCATGGTTGAGTTGGGTCTCGAAACAACATTCCAAATGGTTAAGAAAATCTAAAGAATTTTAGCACCTATTGTACCTTCTAAATATGATACGTCTGATTAGAATTGACAGATACAATAGTAAATAATGCTGTACATAATAGCAGAGCCCTGAAACTGGATATGTATTGAATTAACAGTTTTAATTTATTCATGCCTCTGAAGGACGACAACATTGTTAGTTTAAGTGAACTGAACAGAAAACAAAATATTTCCCTATTGATTTTTCTTAATCATAGGGATTTAATTCCAGGAAGAACAGTTATTCAAAGTAAACATGTGCTGTACAAACAATAAGGGTGACCATGCATGTGTCAGGTATGGAAACCGATTAAACCTACTAGCTAACCAAATATTGGTTTGCATACGTAGTGAAAAATATCCCCCAACAATGACAATTTTAATATCGGGGGGAGCTGATTCAAACAAGAACACCCACTATCAATGTTTCAGTCAGATTTAAAACCAACCTGAAGCCGAACACAAGCCTATTCCTATTTTAGCAAAAAATAGCAAAAGAGAGAATAACTGGATTAGTGTTATTTGTACCAATTTAAGCAGTATTCATAGATACATTCAAAGGTTTCCATTACACTTTTGCCATTAAAAATGTTGTCACCAATGCCAATAGGCTATTTTGTCAATGTTGAACACACATTTGATGGATTGATCGGATCAAACAGAGTATCATGTGTTGTAGATGGTCAGCATTAAAAGCTTCTAATTTATTTCCATGTATACATGGGCCTGCCTTTGAACTGTCCCTGAACTCTAAGTGGGACAATCATCTGGCTTGTTATCTGAAATCGCACTTTTGTAAAGCTGGTCTTTCATGTGTTTAGCTATCTCCAACACATATTACATGTACATCTGTCCGAGGAAATAAGAACATATTCCTGAGCCAAGTGTGAATTTTATCTCAGCTGGAAGTGATCTCCTGTTTGCTAGTTTTAACCCTGGTATTATAAGTCACATGAGGAGGCCACAACCTGCTGGATTGTCATTAATCATGACAGCTTAACAATAATTCCACATCGTCCTTGCCACAACTATCAGCCTACTCCACAAGGTTCCTTTTATCATTGTGATTTCTGCCCCTGGGCTTGTGTCAATGTGTACAAGCTCCAAGTGAGTGGCTGGCCCTATGTCAGCAGGAATTGATTTCACTTTCTTCCACCACTTGAGGTCCCTGTGCCATGGTTATTAATCACACTCAATGACAGCTCTGGCCTGGAACAAGGAAAACCAATGAAACTTTACATTCCTGGACGTTGCATGTGTTTCATTTTTGGGGGATGCAGAAAGATTGGAATTTGTTTAATCTTTAATGTAAACAAGGTCTCAGTCTGTTTTTTTTTTTTTTTTTTTTTACCAAATTAAACTTTTGCCTATTTATTAGTATGAAAAGCCTGCTCCGTTTAATTAAATCTGCCTTAATTGTACTAATCCAAAATTTAATGTGGGGATGACCAGGAACAGTTTTTGGGCAGTGAACTATTGTATTCACCTGGCACATTTTAAGTGCTATGTATCTTGGTTTCCAGGGATTGCAGTACAGCAAAATATAATGCCATACAAAACTAAATATTCATTACATTACCACACATACATTTTGAAACCCATGTTTAATTATTGCAGCCAGCATGCCAGTGATTTCAAAGGTATGGCTTTGTAAAGTGCTAAACTATGCCACTGCTATATGTATAATAATTATTAATTGAATAATCTATTAGCACAAAGAATAATCAAAATCTAAAGGTAAATTGGAAAATTCTGTGCATTTTTTTGTTCATGTTGTATCTAAGAAAAGGTTGCTGTCAGTGAAACAAAAGTCCTTATTGAAAGAGTTTCCCTTTTTTTGCTATAATGCTGTATTTTCTCCTATTTTCAGTACCAGATTTTACACACATGAACATGTGGCTACACTTCAGTGTAATAGATAAAACACTTGCTTAGGTGACTGAGCGCTATCTGAACAGTCATCCTAATAAAGTACAGTATAATATACTGTACAGCATATCCCATCTGATAGTTTAAAATACTGTATAGCATCCCATCTTTACTGATCACTATAATTTCTGTATCATGACACCTGGTTAGGTAATTAAAGTATCACTAAACTCTCATAATAAAGCCTATGTGCTATTCTATCTCAAAATGTAATGCCCTCCTCATGGCCATTTTGGCTAGATGAGTGAGCTTAAGAAGTGTTTTTCACTACTGGTACTGGCACAGCCCAATACCTAGCACAGAAGCACTACTACTACCAACACAGTGGACAGACTATCAGTCTTCTAGAGCTCAGCAGCTGATTTGGGCATCCCCATACCTGCAGTCATAATTGCTCCCATTGCTGCAGTCATCACTGGGCAGCCTCCTTCTAGAGTTCAGCCTAAAATAAACTAGACAAGGTACCCCCATCCCAGCAGTCACCATTATTGTTAGCTATGCTGGTACCATCTACAACAGTAGAGGACCACCATAAACATAATATGATAGTATGGGTGGACAAAGATAACGAGACATGGCGGACATCCAGCGGCTTTGCTTTATACTGGAGTCACTGTTAATCAGCTGAGCCATTTGTGTCGGTGGAGGCTTCAAAGAATCAGCTCACGTTAGCTCTTGCTCCGCCTGTACCTTTTATTGTAGTCCCATGTGCATCAAGAAGAGTGTCTATGCTAGTCCCACATGAGACCACGTGAGGCTAACATAGCCACACTTATACAGTAAGTGCAACAGAATAATTTAATGTATAATTTATTTTGTATACAAGGGAAATATGGGGAAACTCCCAAGTGTATCTGTGGACAGGCCAAAGTAATGCAAGTTATTTAGATTTTTCTAATTTGAGTTTAGGTATACATATGACTCTTAGCAAAGTAAATACATTACAAATCCGGCATTTGTGACAAAATAATTATATAGCCGGCCCTAAGGCTATAATGAGGTCTAGGGGGAAGGCAGCATGGTACAGTGCTTACTCCCACACAAACTACATCAAAACTCCCTGCAGTAATGTCAGCTGTTTGTAAATTATGAAACAAAATATTTGTGTGTTGGTAAGGTATGATCTTTTAAAATGCACTTCAAAGACAGACAAAGCAAATCCAAACTACATGTGCCAACCCCCCTGCCACTGTTATCTTATGTTGACCAACTTGGCTTTCATGTAAGTTGTAAAAAAAAAATTCATGTATATTAAATTTTTAAATGTATATTGATTTTCTTAAGTAATAAAATACTGTGAACAGAAGTTCACTAGTAGATTACTGGTAATCCACACGTACTCACTAAAGTAAAGACTTCATAAACAATGTGCTGAGGCAGCAGTTATTCTCGCACCAATTAGCAGCATGGTGTGTTCACAGCAGGAACATTTTCATTATCTCTTTATAAAGAACTCTTAATTTGAAATGTCCATCTGATGGAAAAAAATAGTTTTTCACAGGTATCTACTTCGACTATCACCTTTACTTTTTGTAAGAAGTAGATTTCAGAATATATTTAGTCCTAGATTAAAGAACATAAATAAATCATTGTAAATTAAAGATGATTCCCAATATTAGCAATGAAGCTAGCATTAAATACCTCAACAAACGAATGTGTTAATGCTGTTCCACCACTGTGTGTGATCCCAGAAAATCAGTGGGTCGGAGATGGCTTAGATGCCATGTCATCTACCATTTGGTAATTCTTAGCCAGCTTACTTTTGGTTATGTCCAGTGCATACCACACAAATCCAGTGCAGAATCAGAAAAAAGGGAAAGGCTAGCAATAGCAAGGATAGGTTGGTTATATTAAACTTAAATTGAATATATCCCTGTGTTTTGTGGATTTCTTCCAAGTAAAAATTGGCTGACTGTGATTTTAATGACATGACAGCGGATAGGACATTAGAGTGTAGGCAGCATGGTGATTGTAGACCCTTTGATGGACAATTGGTGACATTACTTTGGATCTTGTAAAGCACTGCATAATGCCTGGGTAAGTTCTTGACAGATTTATTCTTTAAACAGGTTTTTGGCTAAACCTATGCAAATTCCAACTTTGATAAAGTTTGCATTAGCAAAGGCAGTTTTCTGGATCATGAAACTACAAAAAAATGCAGGGTGCTGTTTTTTTCCACACATTAGGTTCCCTGGACCCCAGCTCCTGTAGCATGTTGACAAATGCTTGTGGACAATATAATACAACAAAATTTAGCCCTAGAAACCTCTGAGTTTTCAGTATGTTGTAGTCAGTTTGGATCAGAAAAGAGTTGGCTGGTTGTTTTAGTTGTATTGCACTTTGGAAATTTTCATTGTTTTTGGCAGTGCCATGTAAGCCCATAGCAGACTAAACCATTTTTGTGACTGGCAGTGTCTTGTTTTAAGTCATGAATACTTAGCTTGCTTTGTGTGCAAAATATAATTATTAAAATTAAAAAACATAATTTTCAAATATAAATCTAGGGCAACGAATACTCAAGTTGCTAGTAGAACGTATAAAATACCTTGCTTTTCTTGTTTGGTAAAAGAGTAACTTAAATCTCCTGCAGTCCCAGCACAAGCCAATGCTAACAATGTTTCCTACCCCACACAGAGACTCTCCTGAGACCTACGTGGCTTATAAGTAGCCAATGAAGTTTTTAGCTTTACAAGAATTACATAACTCGTTAGGTGACAAGCTCTGGCTGCCAGCTGAAATTTATATTGACTTTCTATCGAAAGTCTGAACCAGGTGCTGCCTTACTTTCATAATGCTAAACAATTGTGTTCCCGGACTCATTTTGCACATAAATCCAGATCACTAAAAGGAACCACTGACATTATGTCTAGAGACAATACTGTTGTCCACTCAGGTATTTATCAGCATTCACATTTCCTGGACAAAAACGTTCTGTATAAGCAAATATGACATTTTAATAATGCTCTGCAAGACACATTTTAAGCATGCCTGTCGTGCAAAATCTAGAACTGTAATACAGTAAAGAATGCATATAATGCAATTATATTATGTTAAAAAGTTACATTCTTTTCAGTTAAAAATAAAAAACCTACAATGACACATGTCTATCTGGCAAATTGTTCTGGTATAATGAAATGTACTTTGTGCATTTGCTAACTAAATTCTAAGGACACCTGCTTCCAAGCTTGCAAACATACAAAATCTGTATCTATCGTGGTTACAATATCACCCCCCTATTCAGCACAGTAGCCTTCTCCAGCTAAACACACTAAGGAGGGAAGTTGTAAAAATATGTGTGACAAAAAAAGTGCTGCCCCCTTAAGTAATGTGAGAGGGTTCCTGAATACAACTGAAAATTAAATATTTTGTAAAAAAAAATGTTGGTTTCAGAATGCAGGTAACTCCCACTTCTTAACCCAATCTCTTGTTCCACTGTGAGCCCACTTATCCAGCTTGGCCTCTGCACTGACTGAACCATTAAAGGTCTACTGTCTCCTTCACTCAACACATCCAGAACATCCCTAGATTCTGACATTCTGAGCTGAATGTCCCCAGACTATGTCCCTTTCTATTAGCAATGACCACCAAACTCTTGGTACCCACTCATTATGTCTGGCTTTGACTACAGCAACATCCTTTTTGTCTGGTTCTACTAACTAGACTTCCTCACTCATAAATTCTTTCCATACATTGTTCAATACTTTTTTATCTCTGCCCACATTTTATGAATTTCCTCCATTGCTCTTTGAGGCTTGCTTCTGCCCATTACCTTTAGCCAAGCTCTCAAAACCCATCTCTTTAAACCTACCTATTTATCTTTCTCTGTCCACTCACCTATTAACCATCACAAATTAACCACTATTCCATTTTCTTTACCTGGTTTATGCTGTGCTTCCCCACCTTATAGACTGTAAACTCCATTGGGCAGGGTCCTCTTCCCCTTCTGTGTTATAATTTGTACTTTTTATGTATGCAGGTTTTATATTGGCAAAGCCTACATTTTGTACAGTGCTTTTACAGCTTCATATGTTGTCACTTTATAATACAAATAATAATAATAGTTGCATTGGCAAGTAGGCTCATAAATAGATGAGCAACTAAAGAAATTTGTCACATTCAGTTAAAGCAGAACTAAACCTGCGATACTCGATTGCACGTTCTGTCACAGTGCGCCTCAATCTTCATTTTTTTCCTCCTGGAGACGATCTTCAGCCATCTTGAGTGCTGGGAAGAAATAACTTCTGCACAAACATGTGGGAGTTCATTCATTCCCAGTATTCTGGAATAAATATTGGCAACAAGCGCTGAGCAGTGCGTTACCAGCTCAACAAAATTTGACAGCTAGGCGGCGATCAGGCAGAAAAGAACAGTTTTTGCTGAAGGGACATTGTCTATCCCTTTCTGCAATATCTACCTGCCTGAATCACCAAAGTTCAAAGTAGGACTTTGGTGCAACATTTAAATGTAAAGGTAGCAAATTAAAAACGTCAGACTGACTGGCGACTGCTCCCCTAACAACTAAAAGAGCAGCCTACCTAGCAGTGATTAGGACTGCAAAACAAGAAGGACTAGGTAATGAGATGACAATTTTTCTTGGTTCATGTTGGAACCAATTACTGAAAATCAGTTTGGTAAAATAGGCTGTGATATGAAGAGAATAATTTCCTGTTTTGCGTTTCTTATAATAGTGCCAGTGTCATACAAAATGAAAGAGTGGGGACTTGTAGCAGGGAAGACTATGTGTTTTTGAAGCATTGAGCTTACAAAAATGGTAGGGGCTTGGGAGTCTGAGAAATTGGTAATAATGAAAGATTTTAAATGCTCAGATATGTACTGGTTTTATGTACAATTTTGCACTGTGGAAGGCAATAATGTTTTAATTTATTGCAGGATCATTTTATGGAACAATTTTTTTCACATTCCAACAATGCAGAACTTGTTGCATTGCTTTTTATGCAAATATTCATACTAAGTAAATATGAGGAGCAGTATAAATTTTATATCATTTATATAAATAACAAAACATGCTGAAAATACTGTATCACTACATTTTAAGATGGGCAAATTCCCAATGGTGAGATCTGCTTTCCAAGTTTTTTTTTTTCAATGCTGGTTCAGTGCTTTTGGTGGCAAAACTTCCTGTAGTAGTAGTTTTAGAACCAGGTCAGCATAGCACAGCATAGGACCCAGGTCAGACCCTCTTAAAAGCAAAAATAAACCCTGCTTTATTCACCTGTTCACGTTCCTTTCCAGGGCAAAGTCATCTTCTTCCTTCTTTGTGGTGGTGATGTTCCTGCTGCCATAGCTGTATTTTTCTATTTACATACCTGTGGTAATTCTGCGTGTCATATTCTGCATTTAGCATACCTGTAATACTACTAAATTATTCGTTTTCGGCTGCCTGGCAATCCCAGTACGAACCCTGGATTCTTAATTTTTAGGAAGGTGCTTCCAGGGCCTTCTGGGTCTGTTCTGAGGACTATCTAATGTTTTGTTAGGAAGACCCCTGCAAGGGCCTTTGCTCTGGCCTTTTAGGTTCTTAGGTGCTGCTGCCTAAGTGTGGTACCACAACCTATATGGAAGGGTGTATATGTACTACATACAAGAAAATTATCTGTATTTGAAATTTCATGTCATACAAATGGCATGCTACAAGGAGCCTTTTAACCAGCAGAGTTAGAGGGTGTAATTTTTGGTTCAGTAACAGGTGCCTAATATGAAGTCCATTTTGTCTTGTAGCTTCCTATCATTCTTAAAACTACTAAGATATTTGGGGAAAAAGTTGATGACAGAGCAAATATAAATTGCCAACTTGCACTGTCACTTAAATGCAGTAAATTACTCCTATTAATACTTTAGCACAGTCAGCAGGATTAGTAACCCCAAAAAGTTTTGAAATGCTCAAAGTTGGAAAATGCTTCAAAACCTGGACCAATTCCATTGCAGGTTTTCTGGATCACCCAGATTCCCCCACAATAAACTTCTTCTTCACCAGTCTTAAATATATTTAATAAACCAGGCCCAATGTTTTTCCCACAGTGATGCTCTTCTCATGTCATTTCTTCTCCTTTGTGCATTTTGCCAATGTAGTTACTTTCTGGAGAGCAAAACAAACCACTACAATTTCTTCCCCAATGACTTCAATGCTGTCCAGATTCAGAATTTCCCAAATCCACTGAAACTTTAAAATAGGACTATTTAATGTATAAAGCCTCAATTGCATCACTTCTATACAAGATACCACAGAACACAGAAATCATTAGGTGCCACATTTATTATGGTGCTTACAAATTAAAACATATAGTAATCAATTGAAAGTTTCATTCTACTGAGTTGTTTCTTTTTTTGTTCAGCAAACACTGCCTGATTAATTTCACACTAAATAGTGTTAAATAACATGTGCCCTTTGTGCATGGATATGTTTTAGGGACTGATAAATTCCTAGTGCAACCATTATTATGAATTTCATAGTCATAAAGCCTCAGAGCTTAACATTCAGTACGTTATGAATTTATCCAATAGTAGTCCATTATTACTGCATAAGTATTGATAATTGGTCCATTAATTCAATAATAGAATGAACTAAATAGTACATATTAGGCTAGGGTAACAAAACACATGAGTTCACTCTGCAAGAATCTTAGCAAGAGAATAAGGCATCGTTTAAATTACGTGGTTTTCCTTGATTTTAAATTATGTGTTCCATTGTGTTTTATGTTACTATTGTTTGGCCTGGACCATTGGGCAACCTAATTGAATGGAATTTTTAAGAGGTTTAGCTTGAAAAGAAATGTGAATGGGGTTATAAAGTTTAACCCTTGCACGTGCTGCCACTCATGGCTTTGCTTGAATGTTTTTTTACGCTAATCCAGTCTGTTGAAATTGACTATAACACATACCTACTAATCCTGGGCAGTTTAGTGGCTGCATACTTTTTCCTAATCAGCACAAATGAAACTACTTTGCCTACAAGTGACATGAGAATATGTAAATGAGCTGATAATACAGTAGTGATGTCACGGCAGTAACATAACATATGTATAACATGAAAATATTTAATTACTATAACAAATATCTCGTGATGTGATCCATTTTGGTCTTTGAAAAAAAAAAACGTATGAAGGTCATTAAACAAAGCTGTAAGGAAGTGTAAATATTGGGAGAATTAAAAACAAAAATACTATACAATAACGAATACAGGTCTTTATAACCTTGGCCTGTAGCCTTTCACTTTTATGTAGGCATAAAATTTCTACATTTTTTTTTGTGTACACACCACAAAAGGTCAATTTTCAGCTTGAGTAGATTGGTGGAGTCTGAAAAGGCTGAAACTTACCTGTGGGTTCACTAAAATTGTAGCACTAGACAGTAATCTGTAATAATAGACAGTAATAATAGCACTAGACGGTAATCTGAAACATGCATTGGGATCTATATATCAGACTACTACCTAATGGTTTGAAGTTTCAGCTGTGGTCTTCAGGAGCTGGTATATGTAGGGCAAACACTAGTAGGGTAATCACGAATAAGAAAAGATATGTTCAGTTTATTCTTTCCGAGTATATATATTGCCATTCCCCACTCCCTTACCGTGTAATATATGCCTTTATATTTATATTTTAATTTATATTTTATTAGGAATCCAGTAACCAAAAACACTTTTGTTGTTGCTAGACGTACTTCAAAATAGTATCAATGCATCGTGTCACATTACCAGCAGACCACCGGAAGCTGTGTAAGCGAAAGTTTGGCACGATTGCAAGAAGAACTATAGACTAGAAGAGGAAAGATCTGGGCCAATGTACCAAAAATATAACACATATAATTAGACTTATCAATTAGATGAGTAAAAATGTGTTGTATGTTTTATTTCTGAAATGTAAAGTTCACTTTAATGTGGCATTAAGTTTGGAGGCAATATTTTTATACAATATTTTATGAAGAAATCATTATGTATATACAATTTTATAAATAACAAAACAATTTCAGTGTTCTTGAACACAATTTTAGCAGATATTTACAATAATTTAATAATAGTTATGGAGGGGAATTTCACAGTGAATAGAAAAATTGGTCTCCTAAGTTTTTGTTAAAGATTTTTCAACATATAACCTTCCTATTTTGGTAAATTAGAGTACATTTTTAAAGCCAGGCAGAATTAGCTGAAGGAATAGGAGTACAAAATAGTATAAAAGGTCACGGTATAGATCTGTATGTGAATAGTTAGTATGTATATAGTGAATGTATGAGAATATTTAATTACAACAAAAGTATGTATGCTTTTTTTTTAATGTATGTATAGCAAAATGATTTTGAGGTTACCCCCATCCCAGTGGATGCAGTGGTTGTATTTGATGTTCATTCTATGGGCATGATTTTCTTAAAGCTTTCAAAGTCAGGAAAGGATACACTTTCATCAGCGAACCTGGGTGATCCAGAAGGCATGCAATTGAGCTGTTTTTTCCAGGTTTGCTGGATCAACCTGCTTCACTGATGAAAGTGTATCCTCTTCAGCGTTGGAGAGCTTTAATAAATCAGACCCAATGTGTTCTGGATGATCAAGCTATGGGTGGTCATGGGACTCTGGTTGGAAACTGTAGTAGAAGGCTATTTTTTACAGAAAAGTGGAGTTCAACAGCGGAGCCTATAAAGAGAGAAGATAGTTTCCAAACATAAATACCCAAAATTATTGATTAATTAATTTCTTGCTAGAGCAAAAATGAACAGTATAATTTTTAACATACTTTGATAAATACATATTTTTGTTCAAGGCAACAAACACCACAGTTAACCTTAGGTATGATATGTAATGAAGCCTACTGTGTTTATTAACTCCTTTCGTGAATGCTTTGTAACAATATTGGTACATTGTATTTTGGTTGGTGTTTATGTGCAAATTAAACTATTAATCAGCAGCTAATGTCAACTAACCATGATGTGATGCCCCCATCCAACCCATTGAGTTTTCAGGAACCAAAAGATGGCAACTCATTTTAACCCAATGAAGTAGCTTGGTTGTTGTATATGCAGAAATACAAGTACAGGTGGCGACAACCCGAAATACCGGGGAAGGAGAGGGTTGTTCGTTAAGATATTTGCTTTTAGTATCAAAGGACACTACACCAGCATTAAGTGCTCCACCTCTGTCATTCCAGTGGTAAATTATTAGAGATTCTTTTGCCCACTGAGGCTGGGCATTTGACATTTAAATAACAGGGAGGCAGGGTTTAAAGATACTGGGTGAAGTTTCATCTCAAGATTGATAAAAGATCAAGTCTTCTGAGATTTAAGTGCATTTTCAATATTGCATGGGAATATTCTGTTTTTTCTCTGTATATTTACTTCTTTCAAAAAATACATATTTTATTTTTCTTGAATACAATAGGATTATGTGGCTACTAATAAGACTAAGTGGATACCAGTAGGTCTTCATTTATATTTTAATTACAATTAATTGGGCTGTAAACCATTTTCAAAAAACATGCATACAGTTTGCTAGCATAATTGTGCTTTGAATGCAACCGTGATTGTTCAAATACATGATGTACTTAGTGAGGCACCAAACACTGACTTTTTGCAAAGTTTAGAGAAAAGAAAGTGGAATTTCGGAGGTTTCTGGCCCATATGGCCTGCATGGAGTTAATCTGCATCTTGATCAGCAGGTAGCTTGAGCCAGGCTGTCTGTTTGGGCTGCTAGAAACAGAGAGGCCGATCAGTTAACAGCAGGGAAGAGGATAAACTAAGGCTCAAATACAGTCAGGAATGTAGCAGGAAATTATTTTAGAAAATATGCTGCAAGGCATATTGCAAACAACTAATGCAGATTTAAATAACCTGCAGAAGGAGCAGCAGGTTGTCTACAATTTTAGTAAATTAGGACTGAAACTAAAGGGTGGGACTTAATTTGATTTATATGATTATAATGGATAATATTACAGTTATGGTTGGTATTGTTAAGCTTAATGGAGGTAGGGTGATCCACCCAGGCACACTATTTTCTTGGTACACATAAGTGGCAGGTAATGTGGCACATCTACCACAGCACCAATGGCTTATCACTTAGCAGTAGTTAAGAGGTTAACATCATGTTTTGTGTTAACTATGACTAAAGTGGACAATGAGCAATGTAAGTAGGACTTGGACTTGGTGTACAGTGTTTTTGTGGTTATTTACATTTATTTAACCCATTCTGCAATGGATACTAATATACCCTTTTTCATTCCCAGAGTCAAAAGGCAGATACTTGGAAGACTTTTTATTAAAGGGGCTTCAAGATTACATCATAAATTCTCCCCACCAACAAAACTTTACATCCCTTTTGGGGTACACAATGTTGAAGGAAATAGGACCTAGTATAGACATGAAGCTTGGGGGAAAAAAGGACCACTGAAACCAAACAAGCACAAAAAATAAACAAGCCACCAATGAAAAATTCTGGAAACAGGTTCAATGTCCAAATATCTGGCATCCAAACTTTAGGTACAATTACCTATAGCTGAATCTAATATTTTTAATATTTCCTTATAGCCATTGCAATCCTATAAACACAGTTAAAACAGGAGGGCAGTATGTGTTTTTTAAAGTTTGCTCATATTTCTGCATAAGTTTGCAGATCTAGTGAAAAATGCATGTTCAAGTCAAACTCACTGTGGGATTCAGTTTGAACCTCATCCCTACTTAACAAGGTTAAGCCAGCAGGGAATGCTGCATTATGATTTAATGATAACAAAGACTTCGACAAACATGGAAGAAGTAGAATTTATACTTCATGTTCAAGTATACAGTTTTTTTCTTGATGACATAGCCCTTTAAATAACATTATTTGAGGTTAAAATGGTAAAGAATGATCTTTACAATTATATTCCCCAAATTCCCTATGTATCTGCAAAATAAATAGTAACATAATCATTTTTCAAGGGTAGTATATCCATTAGTATATTAGTATATCCACTTTATCAAAGCTAAAAACAAACTATATAAAAACAATGTTAGGACCATAAGTCTGTATATTTAAAGAATATTTATATTATAATTTATTTATAGTTTAATATAAATATATATTTTCACACATATATAAAAATGCAATATATATACATATATATTATTATTATTATTATTATTATTATTATACAGTATATGCCATACATTTTGACACAATGCTAATCCTACTTACTTCTTTAAGAAAAGATTGGTTTACATAAACTAGTACAATTTGGATTCTTTATAATATTTTTAACCCTTTCCATTGCAATTGCAATGTTTTTGTAATATATGCAATGGTATTTAAAATACTGCTAGTTTATATATAATAACAATCTTCTGCTTTTTCATTGCATCTTTACTCAGCTGGCTTTCTCCAATGTTACTGTAACAAGTGAAATGGCTACATAGTGCCAAACAGTATTGCATTCCTCTAAATAATAAATGGTATCCTAAAATTTAGGGAAGTGGCAATTTTAATTGTTGATGTTGACCTTCTCTATATGAATATATTTATTTCTACCTTTAAAAGTACATGTGAACTGTGGCTGATATTTATTTGCAGATATTCTTCCTATTACATTTAGAAGTTCCTCTGCTCATATTACAACAAGGTGATTCTTTGTTTTATGAATACGGTTAACACTCAAATTAGAGCACAAAGAGAATCCAGAGAAACTTCCCAATAGTTTATTAGTGGTTCCATGTCATAAAGAAATGTTTTGTTTCGGTGCAGTTTCATTCTAGGAACTGGCTTTATTAACACTTTCACTGCTGTACTTCAAATGTTCTAATTGTGGTGCAACCTTCACTAAGATTGCACGGTTTTGCTAATTCTTTAACTACCATCTGTTTTTATTACTAATATTCTATTCTTTTAAGATTCTTTGGTTACAGATTTTCTGTTTGTTATAGGTATTGCCCTAAGTTTTTTTTTAATATGCCATACTTTCATCTCAGTCTTTGTATAAATCAAAATGTAGTTATATCGGTGCATTTGTAACAATGTAGTTGAGATTGATCCCTTCTACTATTTCTTGGAAAAGAAAAAAATAAAGTAGGTTTGTTTTTTAAAAAAAACTGTTAATTCAAATTCAAGGTGCCTAAAGCAAAACCCATCTGTGAGCACAACCTCTTTACCATAGAATATTTTCTTCTTACACTGGTCCTAACCAGTCTTAGAACATTATAGTAGTGGTTTCAGTAAAAAAAAAAAAAAAATCCATTTTTCTTGGATGGACTGGACAGCGGGCACCAGCATGTTATTCAGGGTTCTTCTTCGTCACCCTTGGTTTGTCACCCAATCTCACAAAAGGCAGGCGTGAAATCAGGTGACGCACCTCTCTTGCGCATGCATTTTTACATTCCAGGAAAACACCTTCTGTGCATGCTTGATCTTGGGATGTTACGAGAATGGCCATGCATAGAAGGAGCAGGACAGCCTCCTGTGATATGTGATGTATGTATCCCAAGAGGCTGCAGGTTTCCTTTTCAGTCTTTAGTGCTCAGTAAAAAAGTATTTAAAATTTTAAAATACAAAAAATAGTTTTTTTCATTATGTAGAAAGTATGGCATAGAGCATGTTTACATTGCAAGGCAATTATCATTTAGTGAATAAGGTTAAAATGTACATTACCTAATTAGGTGCAAAGATATAAAATGCATTTTTGCTTGCACATGATTGGATGATTCAGCACATCTTCACTGACCTCAATAGGTGAGTAAATCATCCCCAATGAGTAATAAGTGCTTTTGAATAGTAGCCATGGTACTTTTTCATAATTCTTAGCCAGTGTATCAAAACTATTAAAATCATATCATAAGTATAGCAGCCAGGCCACCAGCAATTTCAGGACAGCACAGGTTTTCTTTAGTAAACCTGGAATGGATCTGGTCCAGGATTGAAAACATTTGCTAACAAATAGCAAATGGCTTAGAAGAAATCCATTCCAGGTTTGCTGGATCACCCAGCTTCACTGATGAAAGTGTATTCTCTCCAGCCTTGGAGAGCTGTAATAAATCAGGTCCATTGATAGTTACAAAAAGTGATTAACATCAGTTATTTCTTCCAAAGGGTATGCTATTTTTGGATATATTCTTGGTCAATATATATATATATATATATATATATATATATATATATAAATATCTCAACAAATATTCTGCCATTTTACTTTTCATCTGTCTGCATCAAATGTGGTTAAAGCCTGTAGACAGCTTCATAAACACCTTACCAAGCATTTGATCCCCTAATGTCCGTATAAACAGTCCCATCCCTAAATTTAATCCTTTAAGCTCAAACAGGCGTACCACATGTAGATAGTGGCTTACAAATTTCCCTTTCTTCCTCATCACAGGATGGATCATTAAACTGTATTTTCAGGATTATCTGACATCCAATTAACTAGCTGACAGTCTTCTAGTATCTCCCACTGGTCCTCACATGTTCTGTTTACAAACACAGACATTTGTGACTGCAGAAAGGGCCAGGTTCATTTGCCCCTACTGAGTCAGTTTGTTGAGTCATGCATGGCTTCTTTCAAGTAGGTCTTTGTGAGCTATAGATGAGCCATATTGCTTCCAGCAGTACCAAAACCCAAATGGCACCTTTCTCAATTGGCGGGAAGGATTTCAGAGAGCCTGAGGGTGACAGCTATAAATGAGCATATTAATTGCGTGAATTTAATTTTTAATTAAATGCAAATAAACATCCCCCTGTATGTAAATAGTAGCAGGCAGCTTCACATTGCTGGAGGAAATATTATTATTTAAAGTGTACCTGGAAAAAAGATATTGAATTGCACTGTATGTATGTCTGTGTGAAGTTTGAAAAGAAGATATCAGTAGGCATGAATATAGGCTGAAAATTTTTTGATAAATTAGAAAAATATGTGAAAGCTAAGTGATTTTTAAAGGAAACCTTTTAAAAATAGACCATTTAAAGTGTATCTAACTCCAATTACAAGAAATAAATACATTAGCTGTTTCCAGCCCTTTGATATGAAAGCAGAAACATGGCAGAAATTCAGTGTCCGTGTAACTTTCTGTGCACTGAAATCTCAGTCCTCTAGAGCTTTTTTTATAGACTCATACCCACATAGTACCTTATCCCCACATATTGCTGATACTGCATATGATTGACAGCACTTCATTGACAAAGTACAGTTTGCAAGCATTTTCATTCTAGGACATAAATGTGTTTCTGAAGGGCAAGAGACCATTTAGAAAGCAAATAAAAAAAGGAAAGCTAATGCAGTAATCAAATCTTGAGAATAGTAAGCTGTAATTATATATAATTTTACATAAACAGAGAAGGGGGGGTGGGCGTGGGGATAGAGCAAAGGGGCATACATAATGACCCAACCAGACAGAACCACCAGTTCAGTCCAACAAACATAATGTGGATGGTGTGCCAATTAAACTCTCATCTGTTTAGTTCCCAGAGGAGAGGCTCCAGGAATACTCTAAATAAACTTTAGGACCCCATAGTTCTACTGAAGAAAAAACAAGATATTCAAGAGAATGTAGGACACCCAGGACCACTTAAAATGTGCATAATTAGCAGGTTGACCGAGACTACTATGGTTCCTGGCCTGAGGAGGAGAGTAAAAGCTTATTTCTGTAATCCTGTAGAGGGAAATGAGCCACAGGAATAAAATGTGAGAGGAATGTGGCTGCTTTATTCTATCCTTTCCACAAATGTAACATGGCTTCCATGAGACATCCATTTCTGTAAGTAATCCTCTTTGAACCATGACCCCAGTGCACAAAAAAAAAAGAAAAATACCCAACCCAGTCTTTCCACTAGAAAGAATATAAAGGGGATAATAAAAACAAATGGAGAAAGAATAGAAAAGAATGGGAAATTAGAAAGGATTAAAAAAGACAATAATGAAACAAGAGGTCATAGAGAAAATCTAGGCACAGAATGAGAGATGAAAAAGGGGAGCAACTAACAGTTACACAGACTGAGTCTTGCCCTGAGGAAGTGTGTGTGCACCATATGGGGTCTGCTGCACCCCTGCTGAACCCAAATACAGCTTAGTTTGTCAAACATATGAACTAGGGAACCTCAAAATAAAGTAAGAATATTAACATTAATGTTGATATTAATACTATTATGGTGTTTTGCACCACAGACTGCTAGGCATTTTTTTTACAGAGAAAAACGTCCTATACTCCTTGTTGCTCCTGTGCTACCACTGACATTACTGACGTTACTCAATCTTTTTCTGGTTTCCGAGTCATAGGCATCCTTATTGGGTGGGTTAGAATAATGTAACTGCATCCTGGCATGGAACAATGTTGGGTCAGAACATCTAGCATGTGTGACATAGTGTAAAGAAATAGTAATAACAACTCTCACAGGCCGATAGAAATGCCTTTCACCGAAGAGACTTTGAATTTTTATGGAGATGCAACAAATTGTTTCTTTTTGCATATCAAGGCAAAACTTGCTCCAAAAGTTAATGAATGTCTAGGCTCCATAAAGTTTTTTATTTTGCTTTGTTTGTCATTAACTCACATTGAGGATTTTACACAGTAACTGACACCACACTTCCTAATAATATGTTGAGATAAACATCTGTCCTAATGGCATTTATTAAAATAATGTACCTGTTCCGACTTACATACAAGTTCAACTAATTCACCTTAAGAACAAAGCTACAGTCCCTATCTCGTATGTAACCCGGGGACTACCTGTATACGTCTAGAGTTTATTGACGCCATAGGGGCACATGTGTTTGAAAACAGATGTTCTGAAGTAGTGTTTTAAGTTCCTTTTGTGGGAAGTAATCTAATGTTTAAGCTGGAGGTATCTGAAATGGTCCATCTGGGTAGCTGTGTTCTTTTCTTGGAGATCTTACTATGATGGCAATTGATATGAAGTGAGGAAATGGTGGACATGGAATAATCTGTGAGTCGTATACCAGAGGAAAAAGTCAGAGAAAAAAAGTATTGTTAATGATTGGAAGAAGGGGTAATGTGTGCCAAATTTTGGAGCTGTGGGTAGATGTGACACATATTGCATAGGTAGGTAGTACATCATAGTTTGGGATTTCTAGATCCAGAAGGTGTCTCCAGTTTGTAAAGTTTTGCTTTTGAGCATGCCTCCTCGTAAGTCATGAGTAAATGAAATTGGACATTTTTTTGAAGACCCAAACAATGTGAATTTGAATTTTTTTTCTGTGAAAGGTGAAGGTAATGGAGTAACGCCATAGGTATGGTATGCAGTGGTATAGAATTTTTGTAAGTATTGTCATCTTGCTTGCATTACACTGGGGAACGCATTTTTTGATGAGTTAGATCTAACACTTTTTTTACTAATTTGTGGGTGGTGAATCAAGAAATGTCCCCAGTTTTTTTCTATCACAGCCAGTTTTTATGGCACAGGGTACCCTCCATTTTTGTCAAAAAAAAAAATACATACAATTAAAAAATAATGAAATAATAACTTGAATGCACTGTTTATTAAAATTTCTTTTGTTCATACAAAGGATTTATTGTTACTTCATGACATTTTTTTTTTACAGTAAAACATTTGAAATTAATCGGGTAAGCTGTTAAGGTAAAAATTTACGCTTAAAGCTTTTCCCAGAGTGTTCAATGTTAGGACAATCCCGCGGGATGCTCCAACAATAGTCAGCCATCATATGTACATCCCATCTACCCTGATACCGTTCTTCCATGATTTTCAAATCTTTGAATCGTTCACCTTGTTTTTCACTAACTGCACCAAGGTTTTCTGGGAAGTTAGAAGAATAACTATGCAGAAAATGTACTTTGATGTTCATATTGCAACCAAGCATTTTGTAGCCCTCCAAGAGTTTCTGGACAATTTCTGTGTATTTATTTGCTTGTGTGTTTCCAAGAAAGTCCTTGACAATGGCTTTGAATGATATTCAAGCATTCTTTTCAACTTCTGACATTGTCCCGATGAAATGTTCATCTTTGATGAGCTGCCGAATCTGTGGACCATCAAACACACCGGCCTTTATTTTTTCAAATGACAGGCTAGGAAATGCCACAATGAGGTACTTAAAACAGTCTCCTTCAGTTGGCAAAGCCTTAACGAACTTCTTCATCAGACCAAGTTTCATGTGCAGAGGCGGGAATATAATATTATTTCTATCAACAAGTGGCTCATGTAGAATGTTTGTATCACCTGATTTTAGAGCAGATCTTGGAGGCCAATACCTTTCCACCCAATGCCTCTCACAAGCTCTGCTGTCCCACATGCACAGATAACAGGGATACTTGGTGTATCCACGTTGCTGACCAAGAAGGAAGCATAGCATTTTAACGTCAACACAGATGACCCAATTGTGTTAGTGATATTGCAACAACTTAATGACTGCATATTCTTCACAAAGAGAAACTGAATGACCAATTGGGACTGACCCAAATATATTGCCAATGTGAAGGAGGACACACTTAAGGCTCCGCTTTGAGCTATTGATGAATAGTCACCATTCAGTTGAGTTATAGATTGGAATTCCCAATTCGTCATTAAACCATTTATGTTATGGCAATATATAAAGCCACTGTCTGTTCTAAAGTACTGCAGAAATGCATTTTCCCTGGTTCAAAAGTACGATACCTTTGTTGCTTTTTCAAGTAAGTTTTTCTCAAACAGTCTTGATGCTAGGAGTTCTGAAGCTTTTTTCGATAGTCCCAAATCACTCAACTCATGCAGATCAAATCCCTTACGAACAGAGTTCTCTTCAATTTCAAACTCTTCATCATTGTCACCTAGTTCATCACCATAATCATGTTCTTCAAGAGAGGGTAGTATAACGAAAACAGTCACTGGGATTTCATCTGAATGAGCCACTGGGCGTATAGCCGATGGTAGACTAGGATACTCTAAGTTACATTTATTTTTCTTGTTATACCCTGAAGTTTTCACTATACAAAAGTAACAGTCACTGAAATTATCTTCTGGCTCTCGACAAACCATAGATATACCAAATAGCATCTTATCACGTGTTCCCTTTGTCCACATCTGTAAACCCTCAACACACTGTTTGCACAGCTTTTGAGGGGCCCAAAACTTATTTTGATCACCGAGTTTAACTTTGAAATATGCCAAATAGGCTTACTCTACAAATGTGCTAATGTTCGCCCGTTGACTGGGAATGGTGAAACTGCCACAGATATAACAAAATGAATCAGAGGCACTTACGATGAGAAACAGCAGAGCTAGACGTGATCTGAAATAAAGGAAATATGTGTGTAAGTAGAAAAATACAAGACGCACTGTCTTACGTGTAAATGAATAGCCTATACAAATCCACACTACAGTAATCACATTATTATAAGCGGTTGAGAAAAAACCTGACGTAATTGAGGAAAACTAACTGCACTTTCAGAATCAGTATGCCTATTTTAAAGTAAATAGGCTTAAAAATTTAAGTCAACAAAAAAAATTGTTCCAAATTGTTCCCCAGTGTTATTAAAGCCTATTCAAAAGGGGGATGGGAAGTTACAAGACTGAAGAAGAAAAATAAAAAATAAAGTAAATGTCAAAAACTATCATTTTCTTAATAATAAATAAAATAAAAATCTAGAACTGATAAATTCCAGTGGAATGCCAATGCAAAAACATGATCAGGATACAGAATCACAGGACACAGATAAACTACTACAGATCACAAATAAAGACTGTAAAGGCCTAAAGGGCTCAGCTTTTGAACAGTCCTTGTGTCACCACTGCCAGTAGTCTGTAAGCAGGACTAGCCAGGTACTTGTGCAGGTAACTGATTGCACAGGCTGCCACAATCTTCCTGACAGTTCCAGTGGAAAGCTGAAATCTTATCAACTATAGATCTAATACATATTACTAATTTTATCTATATGAAGATACTGTTGGTCCTATTTTATTAATCATATTTATATTTGACATTCTACAAAGGAAAAATCTATAATTAAAACATCTATTATGGAAACTGAGTTTACAGAGGTTGGGTTTACAATGCAAAGTGATGCTTTACCTGGATAGATAAGGAATGCCATCTCTTTTATCTTCAGTATTCTCAGAGGAGGTAGATCTGCGTCAGTGATTTCAGGGGACAGGGTGAATGATATGCGTGCAATTAAAAGCTTTCTGTTGAGAATCACTTCTTGATGTGCAATGGAAGGAACATCCAGTACACAGAGGAATGTCATTTCTTATCCTCACTCAAGCAGCAAATACACATTTTGTCCAGGAAGCAAAAATTAAATGCATCACTGGATGGGATATTGTGGGGTCACATCTCTGTTTAAACATTTGTATGTATTGTATTATCAACCTTTGTATTGCACACTTTGCATAAAGACAGAGTCAATTATGCTGATATATATACAATATATCAAAAGAAGGTTGTATATTACCATCATTCTTGTATATCCTGATATGTTTATCCAGAACAAGGAATACAGTGGTGAGGAAGTTACACAGCTTATTGATTTCATTCTAACACACAACTAGTTTTGTGTGTAATTGATATTCAGTATATTCATTGCAATAGGGATGGGGGTTAAGTTGGTGCTACAATACGCTAACTTATTTATGTAAGAAAAGGAAAAATTCATTAAGGCTAAGTAGGCACGTGCAATAATTGTAACTGGAAAACCAATGACTAAAGACAGATCAATGATTATTCATGAATAATTTGAATGATCATACAGTGAACGATTCTGTACATGCTGTAACGATATGATCATTCAAATATGATCCACCAATAAGTTACACACACTAGATACAATTGTTTGAACAATCCAGGAAGTGACCTGTACCAGAGAAAGTGTACCACAGAAAAATCCACAATCACTGAACGACAATGAATATTATGGATAGCAAACGATAGTCGTCCGAACAGATCCGCCAAGACTGTAGTTCGTTTCTAGCTGCAATTTACATTCATCTGCGTCCTTGTACACTTTTTTTGTTAATGATTATGAAATGATCGGTCTAATACAAAGCCATTGTATCCAAAAATATGCATTATTTACTGTTCCACAACAAAAATCCCACAGATACATTAAAAACTTCAATTTAAAACCACAATTGTTTTTAAAAACTGAAATTCTTTTTATTGCTTATGATTTCCTGCAGACAGTGGATAAAAAACAACCATTTAAACCTTAAAGAAATACTTTTACTCACTGTGCAGGGAAAACCAACTGACGTCTAAAGGGCTAATAACATTTTCCAGCCACAATTTAATGTGGGTGGTCTGTCACCTACCTAAAGCTGCAAAGAATGATAAGTAAATATTTTGTTTAGCAATTATAGTGACTCTGATCAGGTTGAGGATGCAGAGAGGGCCTGATCTGTTAAGGGCCCCTGAGCAGGGGTAGGATTCATGGAGACAGGTGGGTGTTGTCCCACCAAATGTAATTGGAAAACATTTTTCAACAGGAAAAACTGTTGTCTGGAGCTCGAGCCCTGGATTTGAAAAATACAAAATATTGAAGAACTACAAGATCTTTTTTCATGAGTGCCACCTCCCACTTGACTTTGAGCTTGGCATCAAAAAGGCGCATTAAAATGTGGTGAGGTCTGAATTGTCCCTAACATGCACTGACCAACCCGTAGGAGAGTAAATGGAAACATTGGTACTGATCGCTTAAGTCATTTAAACTTTGTTTTATCAGAGGGCCTGTTTTAATAAAGCTCTCCAAGACTGGAGAAGATACACATTCACCAGTGAAGCTGGGCGATATCTGGTCCAGGATTTAAAACATTTGCTAACAAATAGCAAATGACGTTTAGGAAATTCATTCCAGGTTTGCTGGATCACCCAGCTTCACTGATGAAAGTGTATCCTCTACAGCCTTAAATAGATTTAGTAAATCACCCCCAGAGTGATCTAAATCAGAACAAAATAAGAAAAAGTCTCAATATTTATATTGACAAAGTATGGTCAAATAAAATAAGGTTAGTGAAGGGTGACGTGTATTGCCTAGGATGTAAATTGGTGTGCTTCAGGGCAGACTAGTTAAGAATGTAGAGTAGTCTCTCTTTATAAAGCTTATCATATTATTCCTCTGTTGGGCATGGCATTTGGGCTGTACAAGCACTTGGATGGTATTGCATCATAGCCACCCAATCCACTAAAAACTACTAAAATATCTGGCTCATTATAAAAGGCCTGGGAAAACTCACTGGGATGTTAAAGCAGAACTAAACTAAAAATAAAAGAAAAATCACACTTACCTTGAATCCCACAGATCACTCGGTGGTGCTGGTCCTTCTCTCTATCTAGTCCAATACTAGATGCTAGGAAAAAGGCCCTATCAGCTGTTATAGAACTTGCTAAAGAATAATAGAACAATCCAAAAGTAAGTGATTATTGAACTAGTAAGTCCAATAGTGCTAGTTTCACTGCTGTGATCCAATTTCAGGAAACTGGACGTGCAAATGTCTATCCTATGCAATGGAACAGCATATATACCCTGAACCTGACAAAAGGGTACTGGCAAATCCTTCACACAAACAAAATGAATTAAATGTTAAAAAGAAGAGCTATAACAAAAACAGTAAAAAAATAGCTAGGGAAAGAAGTTGAGGAATTAATTAGGGCTGATTAGGGTTAACTAAGTGTCAATAGGGGAATAAATTGGAACACATTTAATTTTGCTTCTCTTATTTGCATTCTTTAACTGCAGCAGTTCTTGCCAGCTGTTGTGTTTAGTGAAACTTTGTAAATGCTTACAAATTTTTAAGGATTGATTATTGCAAGTAGCAGCAGTGACAAATCACTGACTGCACTGTGTGCACATATAAGGCTAAGGCAGAAGGGATTTGACACCCTCAGCCTTATAATGAAAACAAAAAGCTAGAAGTTGTTAGAATTCAACTGAAACTCAACTTCAGAGTCACTGATTATTATTATTATTATTATTATTATTAATAATAAACATTATTTATAGTGCCAACATATTACGCAGCACTGTACTGATCTTTGAGGAGGTTAGTTATTCCATAATAGCAAGTCACTAAGGATATAAATAAAACATTTAGTATTATAAAGAATAGTTAAAATACTGTGCCTATAACAACGCTATATTATTTACTTGTGCACGATACAACAACCAAAGTATCCAGAAGGTTCACTGGCAGATGAAAATATCAGCATTCATTATCCACTACCTGCACTTTCTGAATGAAATTGTCTATGGTTATGGGTGATCACTACTAATGATCTGTGTTTCTTCTACCAGAGGAAGTAGTTTTTTCTATTTAATGGTCAGCTAATTGAGCAATGGATTGTGTTTACTGGTGACAGATGCTCTGCAAGGCACAACACACGCTGGGACTGATTATTTCTAAAGGCAGCTTGGAAGATAGGAATATGAGAGATGACTTTACAAACATATTTATAAAAGATACAGGCTCCAAAGCTGTTATCTTGATCCTGGCTTTATCACCAAGTGACCTGCAACATGCATACAGAACAGGAGCAGAACAGAACACAGGTTGGCCACTTGGTGCATGTTGAAAAGCAACAATACCAGCTTGCACAAATCATCAAAAAAATCTCCCATAAATTTTTTATCAATGGTTTTCTTTTCTACAATGTTCCTATGTGTGAGGCTGATCTAAAGATGGTAGTGCTTTATCATGTTTTGGGCAAAAACAATGTTGTATGTAGGCACAGTATGAAGTCTATAGACCAACAATTACATATGTATGGGCTCAGACAGAAAAAGAAGGCCAGTGACTGCCATGAGTTCTGAACTACTGTGTGACACTCTGGGCTCATTTTGTGACATTATCTACCAACCTGGAATAGATTTCATAAAAGTAATTTGTTATTTGTTGGCAAATGATTTCAAGCCTGGGCCAGATTCATTTCAGGTTTGCTGGATCACCCAGGGTTACTGATGAAAGTCAATTCTCTCCAGTTTTGGAGAGCTGTAATAAATCAAGCCCAAGGCATCTTAGACTTTGCTGAGTACATGTCATATTGATCTAATCAATCATCATAAAACCGGTTTCTGATGTTGGGGAAATGTCTGCTAAAGTACGCTGAGAAAACACCTTACAGGTTTTTGTAGCAGCATTTCTGCTTGACGGTTTGAGTGCTAAAAACAAGTGCATGAATGCCAAATAAACACTGGAAAAACAAAGCGAAAATGCAGTTGCCATTTTTTTAAAGCCAGTAATTCCCTAAAAGTAATCTCAATATCGTATGTTAGATATTTTCAACACAGTTTAACAAAATTTTAACACCAAATTGACTTTGTATGGCTACATCTAATTACATCTGCTGAGATCATCATATTCAGCTTTTCAGCTGTTCATATACATCAAGCAATATTTGGCAGCCTTAGATAGGAGAAATAAATAGCATCAATATATTTATCCACTCATGATATGGAAATGACAGCAATCAATAATATAAAAAACTATACTGCATCTTCTAGCATTTTAAAAGAGTATGGATAAAGAAATAAGAATATTTTGCTTTGGTATATAAAACAAAAGCTGTGTGCATCTATAGTATTAAAAAAATGTTTTGTCCTCGTAATGAAATACAATATGACCTAAACTTTAAAATTTTAGCTACAAATTACTCCATAAATCTCTGGGCATGATCAATAGATATCTGGATATATTCATGCACAAACCTGGCATGTTTTGTAACAACAGAGAGACCAGCATCGACTGGCCCTTTAATTAATTCAATTCTAAAGACTATACAAGTACTGATCCTATCAGTAGGTCCCCTATCTTTTCCTCCAGAGGGCTCTCTAATTCCCTTTGTGGTGATCGGGATCATAAAGAGGACATCTGTGCTCTTGTCACAGTGTGCAATTTCAGGTATACCATGTGTTGTACCTTTACCTAACATCTCATTTTTGACCAGTGAGGCCAATTAAACAGGGAGCATGAGAAGAGTCAATTGAGTGGCTCGTGCTGGTCATAACCACAAAGACTTAAAGGCTATAAATCTCTGTTATTACCAAGCTGTTCCTGCCAGCAGCATGCTGCCATGAAACAATGAGAATAGATTAGGATCAATCAGGCCTCCCCAAGGCTTGTCAGTGGGACTTTAAACCACACCTTCAACCTTAAACTTTCCCCTTCGAAAATCACCTTCCCTGATCCTGTCTAACAAGGTGTCTGCTGAGTTTGGTTCTTCTGCTGAACCATATGTTCACAATTAGTTAACTTCTTGTTTATCACTAGGAGCATAACTGAATGTGAACCATCCCTAAAGGGTGTTAAAGACCCAATAAGGTGGTGCTAGCTAAGTCCAGCCTGTCCCTCCCAGGAGCAAAAGAGACATATTTAATTCGAGCTGTGAATTAACTTTATCCTTAATTTAAAAAACCAGCATGAAATCAAAGGGACCTCTGAAACAGAGAGAAGAGATCACGGGTCAGCTCCAAATCTGATAAGTGAAAATACTATTGGCTCACCCCATTTAGCCAACTACATGGGCCTGGGCAGGTGGCTGCTGGCGTTGTTATCCATGGCTTAAATGCGGCTGATTTTTTTCACAGAGGGGCTTATGTGCGTCCCATCACCGTGTGAGGCACGCCTTTGGGTAATGATACTAATGAAAACTGATCAACTTTAATTCTGAATTTGCTGACCCAAGGAAATCATCCGGAGGTAAGATTTTTCTTTCCATATTCTATCTCCACATTTCCATATTGCCTATTTGCAATAATGTCGGTGGCAATTAAAAGACTAATCAGAATATAATTTTTCAACTTTTATATACCTTGAATAACCAATTAAAATGTAATTGGTCCTTTGCATTTTTTTTTAGAGTATTGGTATACATATATTTTGTTTTTTCCTATTCCCCTTCATAAAGTATATATTTTAATTAACAATAATTACCAGGTTTCCTTATATTGGATCGCAGAATTGACTGCAAATTACTTCCCATATATTACAATGTTCAAAGACCATTGAATAAAATTTTACTGAATACTTTCTAAAAACACAGTATGTACTTGACACCATATAATTCGGTATAATTTGCATTTTTGTGCTACCACAGTAGAGTGGTAAAGCATAATATCTTGGAATAATGGGCCGGATTTATTAAAGTTCTACAGGGCTGGAAAGGATACATTTTCATCAGTGAAGCTGGGTGATCCAGCAAACCTGGAATAAATCTGCTCCAGTATTGAAAATATTTGCTAACAAATAGCATGACTTTTAGGAAATCCATTTCAGATTTGTTGGATCACTCAGCTTCACTGATGAAAGTGTATCCTCTCCAGCCTTGGAGAGCTCTAATTAATAAGGCTCAATGACTTGATGCTTACCATCTTTTTATCCCTTTACACATTTACATTTGTCAAAACGCATTATAACTGTTTTTCTCATACTTTTGGTAATCTTAATAATTATGTGTCCCAAATAAAGCAACAATTTTTTTTACTGCCTAATAATCACCAGTGGAAAATCAGTCAATTTATTTTTACAGATTCCTAATTTTTTTAATGAAAAAAAAATGTTTTTTATACCTACTATTTATATTAATGATTAATATACCATCTTCTGGGAGCATAGACCTAAATAAATAATCTTTGTGTTTTGTAGTATATGTAGTATGCAAAGTGTGTTGTCAATAAAAAATATGAATGAATATAACTACAGCAAAGTGGCAATTCATTCCTTTTTTTTATTGTGTATGTTCATTATTTAAGATATGACCTATAGTGTTCTGTTTATGTACTATGGCAGAATATATCCTTCATAAAATTAAAAGGTTAAAAAAAATGCAGCCAGGCAGGTCCTTTATTGTAGAAGCTACACCTAATGTCCCTTCTTCAATAAAATAAACTTACCTGCCTGATCCTAATTTTTTTAATTACACTCACCTGTCCTCACTTTGTCACCAGAACCCCCATCTTCATTTGCTCCTCTTCCAGTTGTTGACTTTTCAGCCGTCTTGATTGGCCAGGCCAGCATGACATAACTCCTTCATATACATGGTAGATACTCCGCATATCGCATCATCCAACACTCACGTTTTTAGGAAAAGAGGTCATGAACAGGCAGGTAACTATAATTTATTGGAAATGTTTTTAAAACTTGCCTATCCATCTTCCTCTGTCTACTAAAACCCTTACAACTTCCACTACTACATATCCTTTTGTGTGTTACTCCCCTACCTCCTAGATAGCAAGCTCTTTGGGGCATGGTCTTCTCCTCCTCATGTGTCACTGTTTTTATCTGTCATTTGCAACCCCTATTTATTGTACAGCGCTGTATAAAATGTTTGTGCTATAGAAATCCTGTTTATTAATAATAATAATAATAATAATATTAAAAATTGCCTGTTACTTCTGCATTAACAATCCTGTCAAATTTACGCTGCTAATGTCAGACCTCTCATAGATGATTCTGATAGGTTGCTCAGGGCAACTGTATTTAAAGCTCACCTTAGTGGCTATATGAAGAATATATTCTTGCAGTGTGGATTCACCTGCACTGCAAGAAATAAATACTTATTTTTGCCTTGGATGCCTTGGGCTCATTACTTTTCTTATTCCTCTTTGAACTGGTACCCTAATAATGCCACTTTTCTGCAGCACTACATCAGTTGCAGGATCTAAGCCAAAACATTAGTAGGGAAAGTAGAATGCTGCCGGGGGGAATCATACATCCTGACACATTTTCCAGGCTTTCCAAACTGAACAGTATAAAAGGACAACCTTTGTAATACACTTGTCTCCTACAGAAAGTTTTACCTAATTTGATGAAAAATATGAGGCAATGATTCAACAATAATATATTAATAAACAGAACAACCAAAGAAGATCCCTACTGCCAATGGGAACACATTCTTAGATCCATAGGCTCTGCTACCTTTCAGAAATGGAATTTATTAGTATAAAGCAAACACTCAAGAATAACACACAAGAACTTTTCATTGTACTTATGGCTGGGTGTATAAAGAGTGCAAAGGAGTACATGGTAAGACCTTGGAGCAAATGCAGGTGCCAAAAGGATTCTGAGCATAAAGAAGACAATAAATGCAAAGAAATGGAGGCTATATGATGCTGGGATTGCTAAACCAACATCACACAATTATTTTGTGAGGGGATGTCAGACTCCTAGCTGGATCAACAGATGCAATCCTTAGGGAGGCTACATGCAGCATTTTATTGAATGGATCCCTAAAACTTGGGTAATGATGTTGTGCGTTTGTTGTTTAAATAAAAGCTGTGTTGCAGTACAACAAAATTGTAATCATTTGATATGTGCGTTTTAAGCAACATTGTGCAAATATGTAAACCTAACGTAAAATATTTTTTTATTTTATAGGGTTTGTATTATACATCTCAAAGAACTCTACTTGTAAGATATCTGTTACTCGACGAAAAAAAAGATTCTGTCCCCTACTGAGAACCACTTTACTAAACATCTAATCATCCAAGAAGTTGTCAATCACTTGTCTAAGCTATACTATACAAGATACATGATACTAATTTATTTGATATATATCTCAAGGTCAGGTGTATTGATTGGGTGTTAGTGTATTGTCCATTTGGACTATACCATATAAGCTCATAATAACTCCCTTCTATAGTATTATTGTCCAAATAGTATTCATTGACATTATCCCTTAATGATCCTTGTAATAGCTTCCTAATTATACATGGCACGCTTACTGGCCTGTTATTTGGTTTATGAGATCCTATTCCCTTTTGAATAATATTTCCCAATAGTTTTCCAATTTTGAGGATGTGTAATAAAATATTTTATTGTAAGCAGCTGAATACCCAAATACTGCTAATTGGAGATAAAGTAAGAGAGAGATATAAATTATTAGTTGCATTAAATATAAGATTTAGGTTCCCTTAAACAATTTTCATAAATTAATTTTTTGTGCATACAAAATATTGGGAATATCTTATCTTTACCCTTTTATTTAGATCTTGTGAACAAATATGTTCAGTGAATCTCTAGATAAGAACTAGTAAAAGCTCTCAGTAGCTCAATGCAATTATTTGTTTTCTATCAACCATTGAGATAAAATATAAACACAGTGGTTCATTGTTTTCAAAGATTCAGCTGTCTCATAAACTTATACATGTACAGCAAAGCATGAATTAGGGTTTGCATATGTAATCAGCACATATGACTGCCCCATGTGCATTTAAAATTACAAATGATACATTTAACCAAGGTTTTTTTCAAACTAACACAAAGAAACATAATTAATAATACAAATCATATTTTCTGATGAAAATGTAAATGATTTTCAGTATGTAAAGCCAAAACAGAAAATGGGAAACATTTACTGAACTAAAAGCTAAGTCCAGACCCTATATAAAGGTAATTACTGAACTGCTAATGCTTTCTAAGAAAAAATTGCAAAGGTTTAAACTCCACTTAATAGATTTAATGTGAGTTTTGTACAAGTGCAAGCAGATTTTGTGTGTTTCTTATAGACCTTCTAGTGGCACTGTAGCTTTTTGGGTACAGAGAATACAGTGATCTATACAATGTTACAGCCATTCAGAAGATGACAACATAATATAACTTTTAATAGGTAGGCTGTGTCTATGTGGCATGATATAAAGGTAAAATAAATGGAATATTATATATAGTTATTTGGAACTAAACCTTTTATACCTTGTTCCATTTTTTATTTTGAAGATCCAATATATAAAAATCTAATATAATGGAAATATGGCACTTTTGAATTCATCCAATCATTTTTTTATGGTCCCCAATGTCTTGGCAGGGTTTTGTTATTTGTCTGTATGTCCCTCTTTTCTCATCAAAAACATAAAAAGTGTATGTTTGATTGCAGTATATATGGATCATGAATTGTTGATAAAAACTACCAAAAAAAGTTAACAGCACACTCATAACTATTCTTTATTTCTAAAACCAAGTTTTCAACAAAAACACATAATTTACTAATATATACTTGGTGCTGAATTCCAGCAAAATCATTAAAGCAGGTTTCAATGTTATATATAGGTCAGGGACTGTTTCAGGATAAGTTACTATAAGTAATATATATATATGTGTGTGTGTGTATAAATATATTTATATATATAGCTACAATAAACTGAGAAACATAAAAGAAAAAAAAGTAATGAGATGTTGTGGTCAACCCTGATATGCTCAGACATTTCACCCAACATTACCTGTACTTAAAATAAATATAAAGGATGTGCCTCACAAAAGGCACCAATGTGGTGTTTTACCCTGAATATCTGTATAGTAGGTAAATAATTTATAGGAAGGAGCACATGCACTATTTTTATAACTGTATTAAATTAAAGGAAGACGAATGTTTTGTACTTTAGAAGGTAATTTCTATTCTTCAGGGTACTGTGCAGTTCTAGTGAGCCATGTCATTGTCTCTTCTTCCTAATTACAGAGCATTAGAGCATGGCAGAAAAAATTACAGTCCTTGATCTGTAAACTTACTGTGAGCAATACAAAATAGTGACATTGATTTGTAGAACAATGGTTCCAGAAAAGTGGGAATGGCGAATGTTTTTTTTTATCTAAAAATCTTCTCTTCTTTCCTATTTCAATATAATTTAAAGATTTATAAAGGTAATGGTTAATGGGTAATATATTTTACTTGTACAGCAACAAACGCCCATTTTACAGGATCCTAGTTAAAGAGCTGGACAGGCAGTTCTTGCGGTTCAGTAATAGTAACATTGCCCTGCAGGATCTCTTCCAGAATGTCAGTCATTTATAAATAAATATGTACAACAGGAGTTATAACTCAAAGCATATGTAAACTCAAAAACAAAAAATGTTATACATTGTACCCCACTAGTATCTAGATGAAGTGACTCCATTAGTTTTCTTTTTATCAGGCCTTTATTCAAATCAAATAATCCTACAAATCATACACTTCTTGTCACTGGGGGGCTATACTTACTCTATCCACTGTATGTATTTAAAAATTAAAATAAAGCCACCACAACTAATAACTGGTTAGCCATAATATATTTATTTAGTGGGTTTAGTTATCCTAATACTCCTGATTTGTATGTTTCTTTGAAGACTATGACTCAAAGTGTTGAATCCATTGGGTCTGATTTGTTAAAGCTCTCCAAGGCTGGAGAGGATACACTTTCATCAGTGAAGCTGGGTGGTCCATCAAACCTGGAATGAATCTGGTCCAGGATTGAAAACATTTGCTAACAAATCCATTCCAGGTTTGCTGGATACCCCAGCCTAACTGATAAAAGTGTATCCTCTCTTGTCTTGGAGAGCTTTAATCAGACCCATTCAGTCAACATAACTAGCAACAACTATAATTCTTAAATTAGCAAAACCACCCAATCTATGTTCAGGTTTTCTTTTATTTCAGGCAGAAAACACTAGAAATGACACTGTCCTCATCAAGAGCAACCAAAATAGCTTAAAATTAATTCCTCCATGAAGAATCAATGGAGTTCATAAATGCTCTTCATTAACCCTTGCATAACTCAAAATCTAGTGACATTTATATTATGGCATTTGGCTAACAGGTAACCAGGTAGGTTTATTTAGCCACCACCTACCCAGCAGAATAGATTATAGTTAATTAGTTTATAGGTAATACGCCGAAGATATGAACAGGGCTAAGTAGAATCAGATGTGTATTGCTAAACTAGGAATAAGAATATTGTTCCCTATCTCTAAAACTCTAAACATCTATTGTTTTCAACCACCCCAGTTTGGTACAATTCAGGTAAAACTACAGATCACTAAGGTATGGTCTATCAGAGCACTACTAAAATGTGATGGTGTATATAATATTGACATACAATTTACATAGACTGAAGGTTTAAATTGCTGTGGTGCGTACAATTTCTATAAAAACAGTTTTTAGGATGAAAAAGAGATACCGCAGAGTGCACTGAATTTTAGGACTCAGAATTTTCAGCTAACAGTATATTCTATGTTAGTGTTTCTTAACCAGGGTTCCTGCAGAGGTTTCTAGGGGGTTCTTTGAGCAATGGGAAATTTGTGCCTCTCAGGTTAAATTAAGTGACACTGGCCACAAATGAAAGAGGCTTTCCAATGACCACCACTATTTGAAAGGTTCCCCCATGGTATAAAGTTTGAGAAAGCCAGTTCAATGTTGTTGTATTGCTCATATTGAAAGTAGAACAGAAGAACAGCTCTTTAGGGCAACAGCAATGTTTTTTAAAAAAGGTCATTAAGTTCAATATATAAAATCAATACAGAGCTCAACTACAAATAATAGATGTGCAAATTAAACCTTTCTGCTACTACATCTGGGCTTCACAGCTTCTTTGAGTCCTTGAATAGGGATGAGCGAGTAAAATTTGTAAATTCAATCTCGCGGCAAATCAGGCCTTTCTCGCTTACCGAACATGTACGCGAGAACGGCCTTGCCAATTCGGCGGTCAAATTCTAATTTTTCGGGACCTGCAAGAGCAATCAGGGGAGTGGAGCTGACAGCTCCGCACCCCTGGTTGCTCTTGCAGCCCTACCAGAACTGTAGTATGTGTTCTTGGATAGGGATTCTCTATCCAAGAACACAGGAGTCCCGCGGCTGTGCTCACACATGAATGCAGCCCTGGGAATCATCCTGTAATTTCCTCAAACTTCTGATGGGTCCACGAAATCGGTTCACCGAAATTTCGCTGACCCATCGCAAGTTCAAGGAAATTTTCGCGAGACTGGCAGAGGGCTTCTCGCTCATCCCTATACTTGAATCAACTTCAATTTGAGGGACCACACAACCTTTCATGTGCCTCATCTTCACACATTTTTAATACCACCCAGCTAAGTTTATCAAAGACAGTCAGTACATCATATTATCTGATACACTCAGTTCATCGTATCAATCCTATTGCATCAAAATCCTACCAATACACTCTCCAATCTCCCCTGAAGAAGCCTTTACAGCGAAACGAGTTGGGTCACAGAGCAATAATTGGTCATAACTTTACTTATGAGATAAGATTGTATGCATTTAATTTGCATGTCTATTTGAAGTTGAGCTCTGTATAGGTTTAATATATTGAATATAACTTACATTTTTTTAAAACACTGCTGTTGCCCCAAAGAGCTGTTCTGTTCTATTTTCAATATGTCATTTTTACATTGTGCTTAGCAACTTACTATATTATAGAACATATGATTTCTGGAATCCCATCCTCTCAATATCACTTGTTGTTGACGGGAGGGACCATCTGACTTATGTTGTGTAGTGTGATCTGGATTGCTAATACACAAAACATTTAGTTTACTGCACTTCACTATTTACATTAGGGTATGGTGTGTGTATTAGTTTATTTAGGCATGATGTCTGCAAAATGTCTATTGAGTGGTCATTACTGCATTGGCATTCAAGGTACACCTGACTCTTCCAGGAGACGAGTGCAGAGCAAGATGAAAGTCCAACGACAAGTTCTTTTTTTTTAGGTAGATAAAATCAGATAAATAATAAAATAAATAAACAAGAAGAAGTGAATAGCATGCATGGGAAGTATAAAAATATAGATTGTTCCAGTCTGAAGTTCTGCAGCTGCAAAGTAATGCCTACTTTCAAAAATAGGGTGGTTTATGTATTCTAACTTTTATGGTCCTATACCTACCAGACCTGTCTTGGTAAAAGCAAACATAAATAGTAAAAGCAGTCATCATATCCTTTCTGGCAGTGGCACCTACAATGGGTTAAGTGTTGGAATGCAGTAGTTTTGGCATAGGATTAATTTATGTTTAGTGGGAGTGTTGCACTGTAACTCTAAACATCTCTCCAACAGTCACTGTGATTGCAGTTTACCATATCCACACCTTGAAAGTAAATTAGAAATGAATACAAGTGAAAGGGTTTTGCCAAGCCTAACAAATGACACTGGCACTGAAAGAAAATATTTCTAAACATAACACGGGGTATAAGATAGAGCTGTACAGTAGTGACAAGGGGTTTAAAATTAAAAAGAAAAAAATATGGACACTGTTAGGGGGCAGGTTTCTTATTTAAGTAAAACCTCTTTTATTAGCAGCTAATTAAAAAAAGGTACAGCAAAACATTGAATAAATGTTACCTGACTTGGCTAGTATGAACATAATAATAGGCAAACCAAAAGTGTGGACATAAACTGCTCCTAATAAAGGAACACAATGGTTTTTATGTAAGGTGTTAGAAAGCATTTTTGTAACTGCTAAATACATGTTTTACATTGCTAGCTAGTTTTGCCTTATGCTTTATTCAGGTGTTTCACATATACATTTTTAGACACTAGATGGCGCACTTATCAACCGTGGACAACTAAAACATGAAAAAATTAATTTAGCTTGGTGAATGAGGTGAAGCTTTACTAAGGGAATAGCCTAAAATTCCTTACTTCCATTTAACCCCAATGTCTTTTGATGACAATCTGATTTTTCCTATATGCATATATTATTTTGGGTTAGAGACTTAAAGTGATGAAATGCCTCTAACTTGTGGTGGGTCACTTTTGCCCCACTTTTAATTATTAGTATATTTTAAAACTCTTTAGCCATCAACCTGTTAACAACATTTTAAAATAAAAGCTTTTACACTTTTCATTGATCCCCATGCTTGTGCCAGATTATATCTCTGGAGATTATGGCCCTGATTTATTAAAGTTCTCCAAGGCTTGAGAGAATACACTTTCAGAAATGATGCTGGGTGATCCAGAAAACATGCAATGGATTTTTAAAAATCATTTGCTAATTGCTAGCAAATGTTTTGAATCCTGGACCAGATCCATTCCAGGTTTGCTGGATCACCCAGCCTCACTTCTGAAAGTGTATTCTCTCCAGCCTTGGAGAGCTTTCATAAATAAGGGCCTTGGACTTTCCAGAAAGAGATCTAAAGCGTATCTACATTATTATTTGTATATTACATACTGACTGTGGAATCACCACCCTGGCAATGCAGCTCACAAGGTATATAGATACAAGGTCCAGCCCAGCCAATATAAAGGGTTTCTCCAGAGTTTCCCTTAAACTGGCCGGTTGCTCTCCCTTTGTTAATAGTTCTGGGGCCAAACCATTAGAAAGAGTCCGCTGCATGACTCAAATATTGTTTTTAGTTGTTTACACAACCCATACCTCCCACAAATCCTGGTTTCACTGGGATAGTACTGATTTCTAGGTGTCACCACAGTGGAATATACCCTGGTGTATTTTCGTCAGCTGCCACTAGATGGCGGAATATAATTGTAGTTATTTATAATTGCAGTTGCCTAAATGCCCACTGTGTTTCTGCTTAAAGAGGAACTGTACTCAAAACACAAAAAAAAAAGAAAAAACACACCTTCAATCCCGCGGGGCAGACCGATCACTCCAGGGGTGTCCGGCATCTGGTCCTGCCTCATCCAGACAACCGTCCCTGAGCTGGCACTCCAGGCACCGCCATATTCATCTTCTCCTCCGGGTTCTTTGTCCTACGTCACCCGACCCAACGCAAGATCAGGTGACGTAGGATGAAAAAAAAAATTGCCGATCTCACTGCGCATGCGTGAGATCGTCAAATTTTCCTCCTTCTCTGCACATGCCTGAAGGGTTCTCTACTCTTTTATTTAAAGTGAAAATTCTGAGTTTAGGTACGCTTTAATAATGACAAATCTAGAGTAAGCTCCAAACAGAGATGTAGCACAAGTTTATTCATAAAAAAAAAAACAAAAAAACAAAAAAAACAAAACATAGTTTATAACCATTTTAAAAGGAAGGTGCTTTAGATGTCAAGCAGAAAGGATGAGGTAATCAGTGGGTAAATTGCTGCAGCCTAATAAAAGAGTATGCAGCAATGTACCTGCTGAATTTCTCATTCTTTCTAACTAACATAAAATGAACCTACCTTTTAAAAATATTAAAATGTTTTCTTTGTTTTTTAAAAGAAAATTTAACATTACCCCGTCCACATGGCCATCCCCATCTATTGCCGTGGCGTGTCAAGAGCATTCCTGCCTCTTTGTCACTATTTGACGAATGTTGGGAGGTATGCGCAACCTTTTCCTGTAAGATAAGGAAATATTCAACTGAAGCAGCTTCCTAAAGCATATAATTACTGTATTATCACAGCCACCCACCATAGTAAAATTTAAAAAGGAAATGAAGCGGTCTATAACCTGTTGTGCGATTTTATAGAGCACAACACTGCCTTTCTGGAAAGAGCTGCCGCCTACTGGCAGAAAGGAGTATGGCAGCAGTATGGCAAGTCACACTTTTTTATTTCTTTTTGTTTTTTATGGTACTCAAACAACAACTGGAACTGATTGTTATTAAAATGGTATGTTTATGACAGTCTCTAATAACCCATAGCCAAATGACGATGAAATAATTCTCTCATAAGAAGAGAACCACAGAACAGTTGGCCAGAGCAATGCCAACCAAGGTTTCCCAAACTCCAGATAGCAATTTGATCTTGCTCCTAACAGCAAAACCAGAGTATTCCCCTTCTTTGTCTAAGGACACCCTAAGCTATCCATATAGGTGACCATTACTAAGCAATACATTGACAGCTTCACTAGGGTTCATTAAAGGGTTTATATTAAATGGAACAAAAAAGCAAAAACTGCAACAATTTTAAAGTAATTGTATTCTCCCAGTGTGTGTAGTCAGGGCATCCTCCATCTCTGTTTTCCTGATATTTTATGTGTTTGATTGATCTGAGATGTCCACAAAAATGGAACTGTAAGGTTTGTCACTCTATGGAATTGCCACATGCATAATCTTCCTTATAATGGCCATATGCTTGGCCATTTTGTTGGCAGTTTTGTAGTTTTCAAACACAACAATCTGTCAACTGATTTTTAAATCAGCAAATGTTCAAAGCTGGCATAGAAATCAACTGGAAAACTACTTCTTGGAATTGAAATTTAGTACTTTTGGTCACTATCCACAAAAATATTGTTGGCGACAGGATGCTGTGGTAAAATCTGAATAAAACCTTCAGAGTTGCCAAGTGTATGGGCAGCCATTTATTGTGGCTCCTCAAGTCATGCAAAACTATCAGTTTTATTTACCTAGGCAGTGCAGAGGGCAATCATGAAGTTCATTAGCCTCGTTATTGTGTAGTCTTTTTGTATAGTATGTTACTATATTTGTTTATGGCAATTGTACTTTATGTTGTTTTGTAACATATATTGTAATAGTTGGTTATCAAACATGCTCTAATGTTAAAAATTTTAGAAAATATGTAAAATATATTAATTCATTAATCATTGGTAAAAATAAAAAATTAAATTGATATCCAAAGTTTACCTTACATGAACTATGGGGTTTGATTTAATGAAGTGATAAAAGGTAACACAGTTTTTAATAGGCTTTGGAATAGGAAGGTCACAGCAGTGCATTGCATTGTCTGTAGAGCTGGATTGTGAAAAGAGGCTTGAGGAGCCATTCTGTCTGCACAGTGCCATCCCTACTGCTGTGGAAGGATAGCCACTACTAGGAATAAATCTGCTTAATTCCATTCATGTCAGCTAATCTACATGTATGAGCCAGTCAAGGGTTCCCCAGAACTCCAGATTTACAAATACTATGTGCAATAACACAGCTTCGCATGACATCCATTTGCTGTATAGAGCATTCATCTATTTATCACTGCTGGTAGCTGTGTAATTGCCAATTTGCCACGTGCCAATGGCTATGCTGACAGCTTGGAAAGGATGTTTGGTAAAGGCTTGTGGATCGTTTGTGCAGTATGCAATGCCCATTACCTTGAATGATGATAAGCCACATAGGGACACACTGTGAGGGATGTTAGTATTGTAGGATCACTCGTGTTATTGGGCTTGTTTTAGCTTCACATTACCAATGCTTGCTGACACTTGTAGTTCTACAATAGCTGTAGAGTTCCATTGATCATCATACCAAAACAATTGTTGCCTATTAGAGACTGCCAAGCTGTGTATTGAAAAAATACAAGTTTCTGCAGACTGCTAAAGCTAAACTTCTAAGATCGGGAGATAATGTTTGGTATATCAGGATAAATGTGTTCAGCATGATTTAGTAGGAATTAGAAGAGCTATAGTCAGAGCTTAAGAATGCTTTAACTGTCTATACCTTGTTAATTGGTTTTACTCATCATGTACAGTAGACAGCATAGGTCCTTATGGTGACAACAGTCTATTTTATTCCCTACATCATTTGGTTTCCAGGACCTATTCAATCTTAGCACAGAACTCCTCTGGTCTATACCCAGGTCCAACATGCTATGAACTAGGACTCAAATATAGCCTAGTCCAACGCTATTGACCATGGTCATGGCTGTCTATACCCATATCCTATTATATTATCATGTATTATATATTATCATGACAGCCTATATCCCTTACCCAGCATACTCTGACCAAAGACTCACATATGGCCAAGCCCAGCGCTAATTTCCATGGTCATGGGATCCTACATCATTGGCAGAGATACAGGCAAACCTAATACTGAACTCCAATTATCATGATAGCCTATATCTCTACCCAGCATACTCTGACCAAAGACCCAGATATAGCCAAGCCCAGCACAGATACCTATGATTGTAGTTGTCTATACCCACATCCTTCATCCTTGGCAGGAAATTCAGATACAGTCAACCCAGTGCTGAACCCCAATTATCATGACAGCCTAAACCCATGCCCAGCATACTCTGGCTAAAGACTCACATATAGCCAATCTGCCTAATATCCATATCCTACATCCTTGGCAGAGAATTCAGACACAGCCAAAAGCACATACATCACCCTCAGATATCATATCGTTGTTGATAATTTCCCTTCTATCCTGGACAAATAGCACCTCCTTGCCTGCTACGTGCTTTACTTTCATTTACTTTATCTAATAATATGCCTTTTCATAGTAACTTTAGTAACTGCAAAAAATGTCATTTTGAAAAGGGATCTGCCACATTTTGTACATTCTGAGAAGTATATCTCGTTACTTCTGTATCAATAAAATCTTTGATTAATAAAAATATTTAATGAGACCAAGTATTGCATTTTAAACAAGAACAAAACTAAACAAGCTAACCAACATTCTGGAAAGCTGTGCCTGACTGGATTGCGCATGCTTTTTAACACAATTACATGGGATACATTTGCATAATGGGATCATTTGTGTTATCTCTAGCCACGTGCTTACTCTTTGTATTGCTAGCCTTCTGAAGACATGGGAGATTGTTAGCCATTATATGATACCTGGGGGGAAGGCACCATGGAAGATGGAGTGTGCACCTACATGAAACAATAAGGGTGTCTACACATTCATTTCTCTGGGGTCATAATTTACACTTCCTAGAAATGGTAAAAAATATGTTTGTAACGAGAGAATGGATGCAATTTGTCCTATTAACGAGTCATTGAGACTTCGTAATGGGTTAACAGAATAAAGTGTCCTCTTGGGTGAAATAAAATAACATATCCATATGCCATCCTCTGTCTTCCCTCATTAGCTAGCACTGTCCACAGGTTGTTAATATTAGGCAGGTCAGGTTACTTGATGGCTGTTTGCATGCTACATAGCAGACAGTAGTAGGGGTGGAGCAGCCCATAGATCATACACAACTTCTAATGAGATATGACTGGCATTCCATGCCCATTATACAACGTCCGGGCTTTGATCACAATTCTTTCAGCATCCTAAACCATGTGGTATTATATTCTAATACAAGTTTTAGTTTTATCAGTTTATAGAGTTTAGATTTTTAGTCTTATCATTCATCCTGTATAATGTGGGCATTGTACATGCTGGCAAGTAGTAGTCCTGGTGATTGGAGAAATCTGGTGGCAATTATTTTTACATCATCATTACTCCATCTTTAATAATGCTCATCATCATATTGTATGGATACATTTTGATTTGATTAAACAAATGCTTTATTAGGGCTAATAATGCTAATGAGATATAAAACATTAGGGGGGGGGGTGTATTAGCATAAGTCTCCTTTAAGGTAGACTTCAACTTTATTGTGAATATGTGGGCGTGCAGGGCTTTGAATTGAGCATAATTAGGTGTTTGCTGATGTCACAGTTTTGACAGTTTGGTATCAAATGAGATTGGAGCCTTTACAGAGAGCCGGGGGCGTTCCTAGAGCTCCTTTAGACCAGGACTGCCTCTTAAATGCCTTCCCTCAGTCCCATTTATTACTCAGTGGGGCTTTAATGAAAACGTGTCTGCTAATATCTCCATTCCAGCAACAAGATGGTAAGTGACTGGAGAGCTCCTCACTGTGCATAGGGAGTTCTCTCTTCTGTGGATTGCTATTCCAGCACTTCTCTGGAGGATTTTATAATGGAAGTCATTTCCTTCTGGATTTAAAAGTTAAGCAGATCTGATGTGTATTTAGAAAGGTGTACTTGCTGCGAACTTTTTAATCCTGTGATTTTTGTGTGCTCAAGTTACCTGAACCTGAGCGCAGAGATCGTTCTGCATTGGTCTGCTGATTGGAGTTCAGTTTTAGGGGAGCAGATTGGAGTTATTGTAACATTATGTGTTATTACAATGATTCCTCCAGTGATTTGTACTTTTATTACACTGTATTATGTGTTGTTACAATGATTCCTCCAGTGATTGGTACTTTTATTACACTGTATCATGTGTTGTTACAATGATTCCTCCAGTGATTGGTACTTTTATTACACTGTATCATGTGTTGTTACAATGATTCCTCCAGTGATTGGTACTTTTATTACACTGTATCATGTGTTGTTACAATAATTCCTCCAGTGATTTGTACCTTGATACATTGTATTGTGCTGTTTCAATGATTCCTCCAGTGATTTGTACTTTGATACATTGTATTTTAGCTTCTATCAGTGAGACTGAAGCTGTGTGTGTATTTTTGGCTTGCAGTGTGCCTGCATGGTGTGGAAGTGAACTGTCAGCTGATCTGAATCCCATTCACATAGCTTAGCCTTCATTTCCAGCAGCACAATATCTCCTCAATAGACAGTGTCCTCCTGGAGAGAAGCTAGCTTTACCTCCCCAAAGAGTGTTGCTTTTGTTGAGACACAAAAAGTCTGTTCCTGCCATATCTAACCCAGTCCTCCTCCTGTGTCACTTTTACAGAACTCCATTCTGGCTTGCCAAGACCAGTACTTTGCAGGGGGTCAGAGCTATGATTGCCCATACTTTTCCTCATCGTCAGCTGCCAGTGTTGATGTTTCCAAGGATACTTGGGGTTCTTTCTGGGCTTCTGGTCTCCTGGACAACACATCAAGCAACCAGAACCCACAATCCCATGGTAAGTCCACTTTCTAACCACAGATGATGCTGTGCAATCTATGACTATTAGCCCACTGCACTCACCATCCATAAGGAAACCTTGCCAACTGTACACTTCTTTGCTGTAGATGTCTTTCACTTATATATCTTCTATATTCCTATTAACTTTTCCTTTTACCATCATTTATCTGTCATTTTAAGCTATCAATGCAATAATTGTTACTAGATGTACATCACTGGTTAGTGAATACACTTTTATATTAATCTATACGTTTTTACTTGTTTTCAGGGCACATGTACAATGTTGGGTGCACACAACAAGATGATTATGTATGGGAGGATCAACTGTCTTCTCAAATGATCACAAACAAACAGGTAAATATTTAAAATCTGATTCAAAAATAATAGATTAAATCTAATAACGATCATTTAATAAAACAAGTGCACGGATCAACAAAAAATGAATATGTATCCATTTCTATTCCACAGCTACAAGATACTTTGGTCCAGAGGGAAGAAGAGCTGGCACGATTACACGAAGAGAACAATAAGTTAAAGCAGTACTTAAACTCTGCTTTTGTGAAATGCTTAGAGGAAAAGACCAAGGTGTGTAATGATGATGTTCATCTTCACTTTAACAAAAGATCTCTAATCTATATACAAGAGTTTCCTAGAGGATATATCTTCTTAAACTAATTGGTGTGATGCTGCAGAGATAACCCTAATAGGAACGTATGTCTTCCTAATGTTTCCCTGCTGTACCGATGGTAGATAACATGCAATCCATTTTATCTTCTGATCAGGAACTCTAGTTTTAACGGGCCACATTGACACTTACACTGCATTTGTATGGCTTTTCTGCAATGCTGATAGGATTTCCTGGGTTAGTGAAGTCAGTCTGAACAAAGTAGCCTTGGGTTAACAATGACTGCATGCCTTACTTTGGCTGTGATCGGCTATTAAGTGATCTCCATTGTGTCGCCAGTCAGCAGTGTGTTTGCAAATTACACCTGTACCTGTGCAAGATCCCCCACGGCGTTAACTCTTCATCCACTGCATGCAGGATTAGAATGAGACTGACTGCAGGAATGTCACACGCTAATCTGTGCTCCTGACTTCTATTAAAGCATGCCATACCTCTGCACTGAGTTCAGAACGATTAGATAACACAAACTGCTGCCCTTTCACTTGTAAGTATAGGAAACCCGGGGATTCTTAGCACTTACAGCAGAATTTGCATTGTCCTGATTGTTCTACAGATAACCTGGACTATTTAAAGATGTAGGTGACTTGCCTTAAATCTTAGAGATATTTTTTTGAAAGTTTAAGTAAAGTTCTGCAAATAGCAATCCATCATTTTTCTACAGTATAATGATGAGTGCTGATGAGAAAAGCTTAGCAAGGTTTCTAGTTTGGAGTTTTATGTATAGAATTTTATACAAGAGATACATTTCTATGTAGGATAGCTGGTTCCTTCAGGAATGATTGGATATTGGGGACTTATAAGTGTTCATAATTTCCATTTTCTGATTTCTGACATAAGTGCACTGTAGTAATTGTTCTTATTGTAAACTATTTTTTTTTTCCCCACAGAAACTGCTGTCCCAGCATGGCATTAGTGCTCCACTAAAGAGAAAAGCCAGGGTTAGCAGCCTTGCCTCTCCTGAGACCTCAGCCAAAAAGGCCAAAAGAAACCTTTACAATGACTTAACTGCCTGTGAAGGACAATCCAGTTCTACTGTAGAATCCTGGGTGCTGCAGACCCTGGGACTCAAAGATGTCAACACCATTGATGATTCAGCATCAGCTAACTACAATGCCATGCATAAAGAGCTCATTACCAGCATGGGTGCAGCAGAGTATGGAAGTGTACAGGACTCTCCCTCTTCTGGATACAGTACAGTCCATATGACACCGGTGCACAGCCAAAATGGGAGCAGTCTAGGCTCTCCCTATATGTCAAACTACTCCCCCTCATCCTCAAGTTCTACACCCCTGCCAAGAAGTGAGCCAGTTAGTCCATTTGGTTCACCTATATGCTATACTCCAGAGGTGTCTCCAAATAAAACAGAAGTTGCCTTCTCTACCTCCTTAAACCCTCATTGCAATGTGAAGACCCACAGTTTCTCCAATGGACAAGCTTTCGTTCGCAGAGATGGAGAAGGAGGCTGGAAATTCACTTGGGTCCCCAAACAATCTGAATAGACTACATGGATATGGGGTCATTTCTTGGGAGTTTACAGAGCCATTTGCACTTGGTCATGAGGACCTATGAAGACCCTTTCAGCCATGATACTGATACTGCCTGTGTATCCCAGAGTGATCTTTTTAATCCACTGATTGGGTTTTATCTCTGCTGCCAGTACCATAAAGGGGCCTTCATTTGTTTACATGAGAGAGTGTGTGTGTAGATATATATGATTTTTTTCTATGAAAAAATAGCCTATTTTAACAGTATTTATTTCTGTTGGGTTCTAAGTGCAATTAATGCCAGTGCAGTTTTGATTGTAGTCCTTTGTTTTGCACCTCTTATATTTGCTGCCTAAAATCTTTGATCACTGCCTTGATTTTATATGAGAACACAGATTGACTTGCAGCTTGTATGAGACTCAATTTTACACTGCCTTAAATAAAAGACTTTTGCTTCCTACGCCTGCAAAGCCACTGTAGTACATATTTGCCAAACAAAGTAGCAGGCCTGTAAGGACAGGTGTACCACAGCCCTTTGTTCTCATCTCCAAGTGACAATGTGTGGGGTTCCCCAATAACCCCAAACTACATTTCCTGACTGCCTTTTACTAAAACTATTTATTTACTGCCTACTGCATTTTTAAGGACAATCACAATGTGGAGTCTCACTGTGTTATTTTGTATATAAATAAACTGTTAAAACACAATTTTGAAGTCCCCTGTTATGTGTTTTGCCACTGACACACCATGCTCTCTACTTAAATAATATTCATGGTAATTTTATATTTACATTTTTTGTTTAATTTTGTTTTTTTATTTTTTTTAAATGTTTGGTTCAGACTGTGTTTACCAAGGCTTGAAGTGTCCACATAAATATTTCATTTTTACTGAGGTGCTAGAAAGCTAACCCTAACAGCTTCTTATACATTTTTGTATAAACTCTTTATCTGGCTGAACCTGATGTGGCTATTGGGAAGAGGTCCTACTCTAATGCACACATATATTTATTTAATGGAGAGTGCAAAGAAAAGGTTCCAGTACACTAAAAACTCCCAGATAAAAGGGAACCTAATCTTAAAGTATAGCTGTGGCTGGTTTACCCTTCCAGGCGTCATCTATAATTAAATAATCAAGTATGGGTGCAATGACCCTATAAATGGTAAATATTAACACTATGCAGGATTTTCCTATATAGATCCTTAAACTTTATTAAGAATCGAGAACGACTAGAAAGAATTTGCAGTGCTCCTATCTGTTTAATAAGTTCCTGCCTATTGCAAAAACTTTTTTTGCTAACATTTGTCACTTCTTGTACCCAGTGCTGTGCCTTGCTGCGCTCTGGAGACTACAGTACAGAAACGCCTTGGCTGATTATTATTTACTGTTCTTAACTATTTAACTGGAGGGTAAAGTGATTAAACAGTAGCTGTATCAGTAGGAGATAGGAGTGAGGGGAGCTAATTGGCATTTAGGAAGCCCATACAAAGTGAAAGTTATAAATCAGCCCTGATGATAAGCAGCTACCTGTGCGCACACTGGCACTTATGCAACTTTCCCTATTCTGATGATTTTTGAGCCATAACAACTATTGACATTTCTATTATACGAATGAACAATAGGATAATGTAATAAATGATACAGGACAGTATTTATTCTGTTAAATGGACTGCTGATCGCTATTTTTCCTCCGCACACTTTTTTTTATAAGACTTAGGGTAATATAAGTGTTGTGTTGTATACCTAAACCTATACCAAGAATTAACTCTTCATAGCCCCATAAGTCTAAATTCTCAGAAATGGTTTTCTGCCCCAGCCAGATTCGTGTCTTCCTATTCCCCAGGCAGCAGCCATTAGTAAGGACAAAGTGTGATTCCTCGGATAGAGCCCTCCGAGCTCAGAGGTCCTTGTCTCCCTGGGGGCCACACAGGGTCGTTTAAGTACAAGATAAGCGGCTTCCTAAAACTAGATGTCACACACTTTCAACAGATGTTTTAACAGATTGGAAATGTGAGGTCTGCTCACTACATAATTTGCCAGCAGCAGCCCAAATAACTGTGACTTGCATTTGGCACACATTTTATTCCGTATGGAGCAAGTTTTACGAAGCTTACCAGCACTGCATAAATATACAATAATGGCAATTAAAGGGAAGCTTAATTGATTTGCAAAGCACTTGATTCTGGTTAAACTTTGCGTTAAATGACTGGTAGATCCTAAAGATAAAGTCTTTTGGATAATGGAAAACTTGAATTATGTTAGAACAGCAAACCACCAGACCATTCTATTTTAGTATTCAGGTATCAGAATCCTGCACCAGCAATCAGAAATCAGTTTTCACTAATCTGACTGTCCAGTTTTTAAATTTTGAATAAGCTGTATGGATTCATTGTGCATTGCTGTTGTTATTTGGACCTAGTGTCTGAATACTGAGATCAGTGTCCTGTACAATTTGTGTTAACATGTGTTTGCCTTTTTCTTTTAAGAAATAGAGTAGGGAACAATCAAAATCTATAATTATTTATGTATTGGATTGCTGCCTGCATACCATTGGGTGATTTGCCATCACTTGCTGTGGAGCTAAAAAAAAACCTAACTTTTTAGATTTCTTATTACTTTCTGTCTTGGTGACAATAATCACCAGGACAAACTGGATGAATTTCCCTATAGTACACAGCCAGCAATACAAATTCCAGGGGTTCTAATCTTTCTTTGTTTTGTGCAAAACTAGAAAAAAACATTAGGCTATACATACCATTTTGGGTTTAGTACTTAACACCCCTGTCATTCACACTATTAGACTTATGGATTAAAAGTTTATTTTTCATGCATAAGTCCATGGTGTACATAGAAACCATGACAATGGAAATTACTGCTGAAAGCTTACTAGTTGCTATAGGAAACAAGAATGTTTCGAGTTTACACATTTTTCATGCATAATACCCTATTTTATTACAAGACCTTTGTGATGGGAGTCTTGAAAAAAAAAAAGATTGTTTTGTGGAACAAAATACTCAAGCAAATGTAAAGGTGTAAAAGAACTCCATGCTTGTCTGTCACTTTGATTGTTAGTGACATGTTTTTAAAGCACAAGAAGAATCTTACACATCTGAAAAGGTCACAGTTATTACTTTTTTTTTAAAATCCTTACTTTCAGCTGCTGGAATCAGTAAGTCACTGAGGACAACAAACCCATCATGCAAAATATAGAAACACATATGTTGCAGGTTCTGGAAAAACCTTTTGCCATTTGTTTTCACTGGATGTGAAGGTCAAACTAGCACTATGGTAAATATTAAAACAAACAAAATCAAAGTCTACAGACACATAATTCATTTTATTTTATCCAGCAGATCATGGTGGCAATGAACATTGGGAAACAATTGCATGCTTGTATGCCCTCACTGATCTTGCCAGGTATCCCATGGTGGAGCATTTTCAAAGGAGAACTTGCTTGTTTAATTTCTTTTCCTGTTCCGTTGTCTTTGCTTATCCTCCAGTACAGAAAAGTGAAAACCCATCTTTCTTTAAAGGTCTAAAATGTAAATGAGCCTTGTGAAGTACTAGTCCATACTTCCATTATTAATATTATTAAACAGGATTTATATCCTGTACTGCGCTATACATTAAATCTATCTTGTGCTTGTATATATCAGAGATTAATGTGGAACTGAACAGTGGAAGTTGTAACCAAAAGAAGGCAAAGGACTAGTCACCAACGTTACCTGGTCTACTTTCAGCTCATAATTTTCCTATTACTGATTTATGATATCATGGAGGAGGTATCTTAGTAGAAGCATGGCTTTTCGTTGTCATGTCAGATCCTCTTCCTGATGGATTATGGTCTGGTGACTGAAGGAAGAAACATTATGTAGCAGCAGAAGTTCAGAAAGCAGAGATCCACAGAATATATGAAGCAAGAGAGCTTTGCACTGTAGGTCCCTAGATACAGCTTTGTCTCCAGCAAGGAGAACAGTATGCAGCATAGTAGGAATATTACCAAGTCTTACTCCAAAAGACATAAGACAAGCACAGTTCTTAAGATGATCTTAACTTTCAGATAAGTAGTTATGAGGTACTAGACACAGGGCCCCACTACTTTTTGCTAGGGGAATTGCAAGACAAAGGCTAAAATTTCCAGGGTACTTCCTGGCACAATCACATTTCAAGGCTGCCAGAAAGAACCCCCCTACCATCATTTTTCTAAACTGACCTAGAACAAGTATGAAAGTCATTTTTTTATTAATGTATAAAGGTAATTTTTTTTGGAACAGAATATGTTGATGTTTGATACAAACATGGAGTTAAAGTATTTTCAGTGAATATCAGGAAACAATGAGACAGCACTGCTGAATCAGCTTGAAACTGGGTTTCTCATTGTAAGTTTTATTTCTAAGATTTTAGTGTAAATAATCCTTACCCAAAAGCCCACGCATGATAACCCAAGATTCATCGCTGATGAAAAAAAAAAAAAAACACACGTGCTAAATAGATCGGTTAAGTCAATCATAAAGGCTACTCTTTCTGGTACTTATAGGCCTCCAGGCTTGCCATTAGGACATATATATGTTTGAAACACGTGTAACCATTTGTGACTGACAACATAATTTATCAGCTTTGTAACTTTGTAGAGTAAAACACATTGACATTTTAATTATGCGGATGGACCTATATAATTGCAACTAAAATTGAAGACATGTATGTGTCAAACATGTAAGAATAATGTACTTGCTACAGATTTAAAGGTGACTGGTCATGTCATAACCACTTATAGTAAAAAAGACAAAAAAAAAAGTTGCCTTGCTGCCTAACTGCTGCATTACTATGACTCACTGACCCAGAATAAGGAAGCAATACCAGGATTTGACGTCTGATTGACTCTTCTGATTTGAAGGTCATTGAATCGGAAAGTACTGTTTAACTGCAATGGGGGAAGCAGTAGCAGGAGAGTGCAGGTAAGGTGAGTTTCAGGGTTTGGGGGGCTTTACAAAGATACCCTTACTTTGTTTTATATGGACACAGTGTAAATATGTCTTTAAATGTGTTTTTTTTATGAAATTAGTGTGAGTACCTGAATTTGGCTTGAATTCAGAATGTTTTACCCCATGTATATAGACTGACAATCACAGTCTATTGGGATGGAGGCGGCCTACCTGCATTACTTCACTAGATAAAAATTAAATCACAGAATGGCTCTGCTGTCTTTTAGGAAATAAAATGTGCATGTTTTTGACAAATTATCTTTTTAATTTATTTGTAAATGAGTTTCAACCAGTGGCTTACTAACATAAATACAGCCACGGAACCAGCATGATCCATATGTGTCAATATTGAAAAATATTTTGTGCAAACTGGAGCATGTAGGGCCTTTTTTAAGGCACTAATACTGTCATCCTTTTCCTGTCTTCACCACCTGTAGCAAACATTCAGGACAGATGTTCAGAACACTGAGATGTTACAGGTAGAATGCTTGGTGTTGTAATATTTATTGATGTAAATATAAAGATACCACCAGGGGAGTCAGCATTTTAGTAAGCAAATCCCCACTGGCAGCTTCTGTATTTTTATACTCATAGGTTTACTCTAAAGTGAGATCCTGTACTTTACAATATGTGTAAAACATTTTCCCATAAACTCCTTGCAATGTCCAGAGACTTCACTGTTGAACCAAATGATTCACAACTCTTTCCCCTTTGGTCCACATTCACCATAGTCATTGATTTTTTTTTTACTTACTTTCTGTATCACATCAACAACCCTGAAAAAGCCTGGATTACATCAACTTTTACATATAAGTTTCTAAATAATTTGGACAATATGATTCTTTCAGTATTATATTCAGCTGCCATAAACAAGGAGTCTTGTGTCTTTATTGTAAACACATCTTAGGGAGGTATTGCTCTACCAGTTTAAACATTCTATTATTGTCAGCATTGTTTTTATGATAATTACTACTTAAAAATAAAACCCTCAGGTGGTGTTTCTAGCAAACCAATTGACTCACCATGAAGCATATTGAAATGCAAATTAGGAATCTGTGTGCTTTAAAGAAAGAAAGCAGAGACACTTTTGCTTTAAGTCTTTTACTGCATGCTTTGAAGATAACTTAGGATCATTTTTATATTTCAGGGATTTTCAAATATACTATACTGATTGGAGTGGAAATAAATATTTATTTTATTGACATATGTTATTTACCTTATGCATCAAACCTTTCTAGGCACAAGGACTAGAAGCAACCAAGCAGGGTGACAGGTTTAGGTTAAAACATATGGCCATTAATAAATCAGCCTTGGTTGTGCATTTTTAGGATACATGCTGAATGAAATGTGGAAAGACATAAACTCTCCAACTCCTAAAAATAAAATGTAAAATTCCACATAAAAGACCAGTTGATGCCATACTACTAAGCTGAATATACAGTGATAAATACATGGTATTTTAGGGTACTTTAAAAGAGATTCAACTGCCCTTTGAACCCCAATTTTTAAGGGGGCTTGCATGAGTAAAAGTTACACTTTGCTCTTGGAGAGTTGCTCTTGTTTCCTGTCCTTGAGACACCATGACAAGAAACCACGGGAGTTTTGGTGCGAAGGTGATGAAGCCACAGGCAACAATAAAATCGTTGTCAAAAGTTCATTTCATACCAAAATCCTTTTTTTTTGTCTTCACTAAGTATAAGGTCAGATAATAGTAAAAACTTGACAAAAGGGATTTTCCTTTCCCTTTTCTATTCAAAACAAAATAAACAATTTTGACAAAAGTTGGACTACACACTGATTTCTACTTTTGATCTGATCATCAATCCCATAAAATAAGCAGAATACCAAGAATATATAGGTATTTCAACTTCAGATTGATGGTAAGCAATTAATTTTTTTGGTCCTAGATCAGATGTGGAGTGATTTGATATTATACAAACTGGTCACTATATACAAGTAGCAAATTCTGGTCCTATGGTTCACGCATCCCAAACAATTGGATGAGCAGAGTAATATACACATGTTTTGGAACTAACAAACTATTGCACAGCTCAACAAAAACAAAAAAATTTTCACTTCCCAATTTTCAATATATTTAGCGTATTTCAGGTCTGCTGAATCCAGAAATGACATAAATTTCATTGAATTGGCTCTAGTTCTTGTGATACAGGAATCGGAATAGACAATTTTACCAACAACAAATGTTAACACAGCATACATTATCAATCTTTATTTACACCAATGTTTTGCATTTTATATATTAAATGTAGCATTATTTTCATTAAACTTTCATTTGCCTTCTTTTTATTAATACATTTCTTTTTTTTTTACAGAAATATGAGTTCTTCAAAAAGAAGTTGTTTAAATGACCCTAATGTATTTTGCTACATTTGTGGTGAATATTCTCAGCAAAAACAGAGAAGAAACATTACAGAATTCGTGAAACAAGCATATCTTGCATATTTTAAGATAGGTTTTGGGCTCCCTATATGGTTTGCAAAACTTGTGTAGTGACAAAAATGGAGAACTGAAAAGTTTGAAATTTGGTGTACCAATGGTATGGTGAGAGACCAAAAATAATCATAATGATTGTTTTTTTTGTGCTGTTAATGTAAAAGGTTTCAATCATTGCAAGAAATCACTGGAAAAAAGTGACATGGCCTCCAAGGGAAAACATGAAAAAAGGTGCAGCGAACATCATTACCGAGCCAATGGTTGACAAAGAAAAAATCATTCTCCCTCCACTACACATAAAGTTGGGATTAATGAAGCAATTTGTTAGATCTCTGAACAAGGACGATGATTGCTTCAAATACATTTGTAGATTCTTCCCTGGATTGAGTAATGAAAAATTATAAGCAGAAATCTTTGATGGAGCCCAGATTCAGAAACTGATAAATGATTTAAATTTCACAAGTTACACGACTGATACTGAAGCTTCTGCCTGGCACAGGTATGTCATGGTTGTCAAGACCTTCTTGGGTAACCATGAAGCACACAATTATGAAGAACTGGTACAAAACTTGCTCTTAAACTTTAGAAAATTGGGTACTACTATGAGCATAAAGGTATGTTATCTCCATAGCCATTTACAAAACTTTCCAGAAAACCTTGGCGATTTCAGTGAGGAACAAGGGGAGAGGTTCGATCAAGATATAAAGGTGATGGAAGAAAGGTATCAGGGCAGATGGGATAGAGACATGATGGCAGACTACTGCTGGAACCTTCAACGTGATTGTCCTGATCATCAGCATAAAAGCAAATCATACAAACTGAGTTATTCAATGACTTCTTTGTAATTTCTTCTGTAAAGATACTGAATATAGAATATATTGACATTATTTCAAAAATGTAATTTTGTATTGGTAGGCATATCTAGTTTAATTTTACTTAATTTTCATGTTCATTAGTTTTCTTTGAGGTTATTATTGAGGTCATTATTTCAAAACCTAGAGCCAATCCAGCAAAACCAATAACATCTTTGGAATCTGTGCATTAAACATAACCTAAAATGACTTTAATCTGTTTGGCAAGAAATTTTTTGTTGACCAGTGTTATCAAATAAACAATTGGCAGAGTGCACAATTGTCTCTATTACACCCATGTGTACAAGGGTTTGGTGATTAATTTTGTTTTATCCTATACTGTTTTCTCAAGAAGATAGAAACAAGATTCTCATTGGTCACTATTGATTACCACTCATTTTTATTTGGTAAACCTCTAATCTATTTACAATTACAAATATAGTAGTAGTATAGTGTAGTTATCTATTGAAACAGAACATTATTTTATAAATAAACACATTACAGATAAATTAAGTAACTTTAGATCTGAAAAAATATAGATAGTTAAAATGTAAGCAAACAGCTCATGCAGTGGTTGGATTTCAGGTTGCCCTTCTTTTATAAGCAATTTTTATTTTCAACACTATTTGCCATAGACTAGTGCTGCTGACCCTTTGCTCAGTAGAAACTGGTGTTTATCCTTCAGGCTATAAAAAGAGTGCTGGCTGTAGTGCAGGTTCGATCACCTTTCTGCCACAATTGGTCAGTTAAGACCATGGAGGCAAAGTGGAATGAATCATCAAAGAATGCTGTGCTACCAGACGTGGTTTTTCCTCTCCATCTCTTTACGAAACATTAGCTGCACCATAAGTGATTGTATTATGTCTTTTCTTATATCTGACATCCTCAGAACAAAGTCATTTGAAGTTAAGTATTTCCTAGAAAATCTGTACTTGCAAAACCACTACAGAAACACACGTGCTTTTTTAACAAAACAGATAAAATAGCATGGACGATGGAAGGTACAGTAGGACTGGCCAGGAATATTCATTTAGTGTAACCAGCATATGATGATATCTATTCTTACAAGTGTTAGCATAAGTGTATATTTTACATTTTGCAATTTGTTTAATTACAAGCAGATATGCCTTTGGATTAAATGATTTTATGTAGCTCAAAAAAGAACGAAATACAAGTATTCACACATTACCCTAAGGTCTATATTACAGTTTTCGTGCTTTACGATACAAGTAAGAAAATGCACGTAAAATAGCCAGGTGCTGGAGCCCTAGTATGCTCTGTTTTCTCCTATTTTATTTAAGTCTTGTAGTACCATACAATTTGTAGTCAAGCATGATCATTTGTTGATTTATCTAGTCATGCCCCAGAGGGCACTTAGATAGTAGGACAATGTCACCATTTCCCCCAATCCATCATTCGAACCACAGGTACTTTAACTGTTGGATCAAAAAACGTAAGAGCAAGTAAGTTGTTTTTTTCTCATCTGGAAACACATAACAGAAAGTAAATTCTCTCCAAATTAAGGGACTTTAGATTGAATTTATGTTTTTAGAAATGTACACATTTACACGGTATAGCATATTTCTGTTTGAGGGGTAAAGCCTATGAATTGTACTTGCCTTTTAGCTACTAGTATGACAATATCTTGCCAATGCCACAATTTCACCTCTAGGTGGCAACCATCTTCATAGTCATAGCTTCCTGTATCATTATTATTATTATTATCATTATTATTATTAATAATATTAATAAACAGGATTTATATAGCGCCAACATATTGAGCAGCGCTGTACATTATATAGGGGTTGCAAATGACAGGCAGATACAGTGATATAGGAAGAAAAGAGGACCCTGCCAGGATGATCATATAATCTAGGGGGTGGAAAATTATCACATAATAGTAGGGAAGATATGGAGTGGTGGGAAGTAGTGAGGGTTTTAAGAAGAATAAGATGGGTAGGCAAGTTTGAAAAGATGGGTTTTGGATGTTCTTTTAAATGAGCAAAAAGTAGGAGCAAGCCAAATAGAAGGACTAAGACCATCCCAGAATGTCGGGGCAGCTCTAGAAAAGTCTTGTATCCGTGCCTGTGATGAGGTTATGAGTGAGGAGGTCATTAGTAGGAGATTGGAGGAGAGGTGAGAGGGGCTAGAGGAGTATTTTTCTCCCAGGTCAGAAAGGTAAGCGGACAAGAACTGTGCAAGGATTTGAAGGCAAATCACAGGAGCTTGAATTTGTTTCTAAGGTGAAATGGAAGCCAATAAAGAGAACTACAAAGAGAGGTAGGAGAAGAGGAGTGGTGAGAAGGATTGATTAGTCTGGCTGTAGCATTTATAATAGATTGTAGAGGAGAGAGTCAGGGGAGAGAGTGGAATACCAGAGAGGAAGAGGTTACAGTAGTCCAGACAAGAGATAAGAGCGTGTACATGGGGTTTGGTGTTATGAATATAGGGGGTTAATGAGAGGGCAGAATCCAAGGTGGCGCCAAGACAACATGAGGGGTGGGACGAATGATAGTGTTATTAACAGAAATATGTCAAGGGGAAATTTGGAATGGAGAGAGTCAGGGGAGAGAGTGGAATACCAGAGAGGAGGAGGTTACAGTAGTCCAGACAAGAGATAAGAGCGTGTACATGGGGTTTGGTGTTATGAATATATGGGGTTAATGAGAGGGCAGAATCCAAGGTGGCGCCAAGACAACATGAGGGGTGGGACGAATGATAGTGTTATTTACAGAAATATGTCAAGGGGAAATTCGGAATGGTGGTGGTGGGGGGGGGGGGGGGCAAGTTATGTTTTATCCAGGTTGAGTTTCAGAAATCTGTCACCCACCCATGATGAGATGGCTGACAGGCAGCATGAAACTTTATCCAGGGTTGAGGGAGACAAGTTAGGGGATGGACAGATAGATTTGACTGCCATCAGAAGACAGATGGTACTGTAAACCAAAGGAGAATAGGAGACTACCAAGTGAGGAAGTGTACAGAGAAAAGGGAACCGGTCCAAGAACTGACCCTTGGGGAACACCAACCATTGAAAGAAACTTAAAAGGAGCAGACAGCCATGTGGAAAGCAAACCAAGAGAGAGCAGTGTCGCTGATACCAATGGAGTGCATGATTTGGATTAGAAGGGAGTGATCAACAGTGTTAAAAGAGGAGTAATGATCTAAGAGAAGGAGGAGAGAAAGGTTGCCTTGAGACTTAGCTCTGAGGAGGTCAAGGGCTGTTTCAGTGGAATGGGCAGCTCGAAAGCCAAACTGGAAAGGGTTTAAGGAGAGAGTTGGTGTTGAGATAATCGGTGAGTCTTTTATAGACAAGGCGCTCAAGAAGCTTGGAAACATATCAGAAAAGAGAAAAAGGGTGGTAGCTAGAAGGTAGGGAGGGGTCTAGTGAGGTTGATTATTATATACCACAGATAGAGATAGAGATGTATCAAACTGTGGGAAAACATTGGGGTAGCCATAACACAAAATAGAGCTGTACACAAAAAATGGAATTCCATAATTCAAAGTTTATAGATCTTCTAGAGTAAAACCTATAGCATGTCAAAATCAAATAAAATCATATAATGCAGTTTTGTCTAAAAGGAGAGTGTATCAAGCCTATAGGGCATAGAACATATATACGCAGGCATCAGTTATTGGCATCAAGTAATTCTTCTGACTAAGCCAAAAGCAGAACGAAAAGTTGGGAAGGACAGAAGAGGTATTGGTCATTCTCCTCAGCCACCACCTCCTCCGTGTTTTGGATATGGTCAAGCTCTGTAAACCATTTCCGAAGGGTAAGGGGATTCTGGGAGTGCCGGTATCTTGGGATCACAGTCCTGGTCACAGCCAGAAAATGTCTAAGAATATCTGTCTTCAAACAGCTTGAGTGTTAGGTATGTTAGCATTAGCAAAAATCTCCAGAACGCCATCCCAGAGTGTATCAGAGGGCATTCCCTCAAGTGTAGCATTATGCTGCAGTGTAACAAGGGCTACACAGGGCAGCAATTCCAGTGGGATAGGATCCTATAATTCTTCTCCTGTCCTTTGCAGCCTAAAGATATCTCAAGTAAGGATTTTTCCCACTTCTCCAAGGAGAACAAAGAATTCAGGTACCTCCCTTTTGACGTGCAAAGAGAGGGAGGGTCGTTTGGCCATGCTCCAGGAGAATTTCATATAGGAGAGATGACACCTGCTTATGCTGTGACTGCTGTAGCAGCACCTCAAAGGGTGTGTGTGAGAGAAAACAGGGTTGTTTGTCTAGGAAGGATTCAAGAAAAGAAGACACCTGAAAATATTGAAACCATGGTTCAATACATGAGGTTTATAGGTTAGGTAGTGAGGCTAATCAGATATCAAGTTTACTAACTTGATGATAGGATTGTTTGTCCCAGGATAAAAAGCAATCGTTCCCCATTGCTGGAGGAACTGCTGGGTTGTCAAATAGTGGTGTTAGCCGGCCAGGTATAGATAAAATTTGTTTTACAACCAGGACCATAGGTCAAATAAGGGCTCTCTCATAATGGGTGGCAAATTGTGTTCTTGGGAAGACGTGGAGTGGGCAATCGAAGTTAGAGAACATATGTGTCCGTGCGGGAAATATTTTTGGATAGAGCAAAAAGGTTAGAACCCAAGTTAGGCTGTTTTCTGTTCTTTTAATCAGTATTGGACAACACACAGCTATTATGGTCTATAATTAGTGGGAAAAAAAACAATATGTATATTGCTGTAGATTAAACTTGGGGCCAATCAAACAACTCCCTGATAGTATTGCACCACGGATAAGTTTCTGTTTGTGTTTCCCAATAACGAGGACACCAATGATCCTGTCCAAATCCCGAACTCCATTTTCAGAAATACAGAAATGAAGCTGTAAGCTTGCAAGGAAGCTCCATCATACTTCAGTCCTGCAGATGCTCCTTATAGTACCGCTGTCCAGTACTTCAGTGAACAAACTGCATGATTGAGTCGCTTTGCCTTGTTTTCCTGTTGGAGGTATGGTTTTTTGGTTGCGTCTTTTGGTTAGACTTCCCCAGAGAGTAGATGGGTACATCCGGGTCCCACAGGCTTTTGAGCTGAGGGCTCTGCTGAACATTTTCTGAATTTGAGGGGCCATAAGCATGATGTGTATACCATCTGCCGCAATAAGTATCCTTGGCTGACCACTGTCTCTACGATCTTCAGCGTTGCCAATATCTTTGTGCTACTTCAAAACACAAATAAATAGCACATCCTGAAATCCCAGTCTGATTTGAAATCTTTGCCTAAAATCTACCCTTGCAGATGTAGTATAACTACCTTAAATTGTTGCTGTGCTCAGTCTTACCATAGTGTATTACCTGTGACATGAGCTGTCTATCACAATTTCAAATGGTAGCAGAATCTGGCTGTTTGAACCCCAGTTTTAAGCCTCTTAGAAACTGTTTTTGTTTCACTTAATGACTGTGTTACAACCTACATATGACCATTAGAACCTGTTTGGTAAAACTGGTTATTCAAACACCTGAATATAATCCTACAAAATTCTTGACTATGAACAAGTGCACATAAAAGAATTGATGTTGGTTTGAAGGTAAAGGGTAGTTTACACTAAATACTGATTTAGAATTTCTTTTGATGGCTCACTTTAAGTTTTGTAAATGTACAAGAATAAACAACAAGAATTTATATTTATGAAATCATTCTTACTTCACAATTCTTTTACACAACAAAACCTATTCCAGCTCCTATTTAGACACTTGCTTGTATTAGATTGTAAAAGCTCTGAGTTACCATTGTTGTAGCTTACACAAGGCCATGGAACTCTTCCCACTACTTATGGACTAAACATTAAAACAGATCTATGTTTTACCAAAACACTTTGCCAATATAACTACAGTTATTCACAACATGGTTACATTTTAAAACTTTTAAAACTCAAGATTTGAGATTGTTGTTAAGTATAAAAATAAACAGATCTAATCAAATGGATAGCCCTATGCAATAGACAACGGGAGACCAAAGGTTTAAGCACAGAATTCCAAATTAAAACTTACCCCTATCATTTGATCACAATAAATGTCCAAACATGAATAAAAGCATAGAACATAAAATCTTATTTTATTTTATGTAAACATGTTATAAGGGTTTTATATAGGCTGTTTGACCTGATTTTGACAATGCTGGTAAGAGGACCATTATGCGGACCCTCTATCATGTCCTCTGTCACTAACCTGGAAAAAGTATGCAGATCAGGAAATCCAAAGAAGGTTAAAGTCCTTTCTGAATACTTCAGGAGTGTCATCATGACAGTAGGAAAGAACAGCAATGCATGCCTGCTATTTTTACCATGACAAGTTCCCTTTAATCAATTAGAATAAAAAAACTGAAGTTTTGCTGTATTTCTTTTTCACAACCTCAGAATTTTATATTTTCTAATAAATTAAGTCAGACTGTATTCCTAAGAGTGATATATTTTTTTCTATAGAAGCAGGCCAATTAATTTTAAAATTGCTATATAGGTGCCATGAATTGCAGTCAGCAAAGCAATAACTTTTCTTGTACAGAAATGAATTAATCTCATATTTGTCTCTTAGGTAAAGTTCCATCTGGCAAGTATCAGGCTTTTTGCTCTGAAGGAAATTTGAAGCAATTATGCATCCCACATGCTTTCCATCTGCAAAAAAATTTAAATTTCTCCAGACTGCACGTGCCTTAAATTTCCATCACCTCTTCACATTTGTTGAAATCTCTCTGCACGTCATTTGCAATTTTGCAGTACTGGCAACCTGTCTCTTGGACAACCACCCAGACCTCCCCCTGCATCTTGTTAGATACAAGCAGCCATTCACTTAGAAAGTGATTTATCATGACCTTGCCTACACTCCTGTTTGGCACATGCCTTTTCTATTCTGCCATTGTGTACTGAACATTTAGATATGAATAAAAAGAAGAGTTTTTTTTCATGCTCCAGGTGACTAAAACTTGACCAACCAACCAAAGCATTTGGCTTTAAAAAAAGTCATTATAAACAACAAGTGTGTGCCTTCTCTGTTTCTGCTTGTCCACATTTCAAAGATAGCCATCAGAGTATTCCTTTATATTTTAGGACCTCAAGGTTAAAAACAGAACTATCTTATATAAAGATATATTTTTGGCAATCTATTATAACCGGCAGTTTGTGAATGGGAGACGCTAGAGAGGATGGCAACAAACTCCTTTAGTGTAAAACATGTATTAATACTTATCCTCATGTACAAAGGCTAGTTTCAGATGGGTGGTTGATAGCCATGCAGGTAACTGCTATTGGGTGCTCAATTTCAACCTCTATGCACTCAGGAACAATGAGAATGTGGTACTGACATGCATTCATGAATGTTTTCTGAAACACTATTTATTGCACAGCACTGTGCAATATATTGGCGGTATAATAATAACACTGTAAAAAGCAGTTGCAGCTCTCTTGATCCAAAGAACCATATGTCATCTGCTGTCCAACCACTTTCAACCATTTTTCAAATGCTTGCTAGAATGGACTAGAAATGCATTTCCATTCAAGTTTGCCAAAGCTGTTTAGTAGCAGACTGACCTCAGATGTTAAATGAAGCTTTTAAAAATTTGCGAAGCTACTACACCCCCTCTTTGGTGGATGCAAGGACACCCAGGATTCCCCTGCGTATGCCAGGAATAAATGAAATTACAGCATCCTAGCGTGGCCAACTAAGATTGTCTCCAAGAAGAAAGAAGAAGATGTGAGACAAGAGGTGATGCCCTGCGAGGCATTGAGAACAGGTGAGTATCACAGGTTTAATTCTACTTTAAAAATTTGTTCCTAACCATTTTCATGTCTGATAGACTTGCAAATATTTGTTTTCATTTGATCTTTAAATGACATCTTTAAATGTCATGCAGATTACTACAAGTCTATCATAAAGTTCTTCCCTTATTATCAGCGATCTTGTTCCCTTGTAATCCTGTTATTGTTTTGCAGTTCAACTTTCCATTGTTCTTGGTATAATATTTCTCTTAAAACTCAATAAACTAATTAAAATATAAAAATGTTGGACAAAGTAAATACATAACTGTAAAAACATGTCTCATCATGATAATTAGATCCATATCAAATAAGTATGCAGGTTGCTCTGTTGCAGTTGAATTTAAACCAGAATCAGTCATCAAGTGCTGACAGTGCATTCACAGCTCAGTGTACAGCCTGAGCTTGGTTCTGTTACATCATTAGTACCCAAAAGTACACAGCAGCTTTCAATGTCCATTTGCCAGAATATTCTAAGCAGGGAAATACTAATTATAAAGGTTTAGGAAACAAACATTTTTTAACTATGATTTTGACCTTCCTTCCTAAGAGCAAGATGGGGAGTGCATTGATTTTATTGCATCAGCTGACTTACATAGGTGCAATGTGAGAAGTCACAGTAAGGCATATCCATGGAAAAGCATTGCATATGTAGAATTTGCATATGTAAAAAGGTGCAAACCTGTCTGGCTACATGTACACTTATAATTACAAACTATACAAAGAAACAAGATTTTAAGGTAGCAAACCTGGAATGGATTTGGTACAGAGCTGAAAACATTTGCTAAGAAATAGCAAGTGACTTTGAAGAAATCCATTCCAGGTTTGTTGGATCACCCAACTTCACTGATGAAAGTGTATCATCTGCAGTCTTGGAGAGCTTAAAATATTCAGGCCGAATGTATTATCATTAAATTATGTTTTAAAGAAATAAAAGCAAAATCGATGCCATGTTATGAAAATATTCTTATTAACCTCCATGGAGGTATTCCCGAGTGTGGCTCTGGGGTTTATTTTCAGTGCCAAAAGCGGTAACCCCGAAGCACACTCAGGTTGGAATTGCTAGGGACTTCTAAAGTCCTACCTGGTTCCCACATTCCAGCGGCGTCCTCCAGCAGAGCCCACGGAGTCTTTTAGCGCTGCCCGGCATCTGCTTCCCCTGGTGATGCCGGCGGGCATCTGTGTCTGCCTTGTGGAGACGTGGGGACGCAAGGCCAGGGGAAGCAGATGCCGGGCATCGCTTGCGGGACCAGGTGGGAAATTTAAAATAATGAGTATTTTTTAATGTACTGCTTTTAAATTTAAAAATTATCTTTATTCATACCGCCAGGGAGGTTAATGCACATGCACACATTATTGCACATTAATGTTTAAAAATCTTGTTTCTATGTATTGGATAATTACTTTGGAGAGCTTTAATAAATCAGGCCCACTATTTTTAAAAATGAAAGCATGTTTTACAACATAGAATACAGACATGTGAAAAAATTAGGAAACCCAATAAATATTCAGTTCTTCGTTGGGAAATATTCACAATGATGACTAATCTTGTTTATTTTTAACTCTGGAAAAGAAAATGGTTTCATTGCAGGTAAAAAAACAAAAAGTAACCTTGATTTACTCAAGCAACCAAGCAAAAGATACCAACAAAAATGTGTATTCTAACTCAGTGGTCACCAACCCCACTGCTCAGCTTTATTCTTACAGATGGTCTCATATGGTCCTTAAGCACCCTCTGTTACCCGGTAGAATTCATTGTGGATTCTATGATGGTGAGCTGGCCAGGTCCTGCTGCAGGAAAGCATCCCCAAACCATGACACTTCCACCTCCATGCTTTACAGTTGGTATGAGGTTCTTTTCCTGGAATTCTGAATTTAGTTTACGACAAACATGTCCTCTGTTTTGGTGTCCTAATAAATCAATTATAGGCTCATCTTTCCAAAGAAGATTATTCAGGAAGTTTAGTTCAGTCTGGCCTTGGTAATTCTCTTAGAGAGGAAAGTTTTTCTCCTTGAACACCTCCCATGGAAGTTAAAGTTGTGCAGTTTCTTTCTAATTATAGAGGCATGCACTTTAACATAAACAGTAGCAAGAGCCCGCTGTCTCGTGATGACATTTTAGGGTTTTTGGAGACTTCTATTAGTACCCTGCGGTTTGCTCTCGGGTGAACCTGCTTGAACAGTTAGGCCTGCACATGTTGGCAGCTGTTTTGAAAGTCCTCCGCTTGTAGACTATTTTCTGGCTAGTGGAATGGCTGATTTCAAATTCTTTCAAGATCATTTTAAATCCTATATCAGATTTATAAGCTGCTGCACGCTTCTGTCTGAAGACCTCAGACAGCTTTTATGATGTCACCATGGTGTTCACTCTTGCCTCAACAGTCAGTAGCACCCAAACTAAATGTCTGAAGTATAAATAGGGCAAACCTCCTTCAAAATGCTAACCATGTTCTAATCATGTGCACCTGATGTAATACACCTGTGTGTAATATTAGCTATTTTAAGTGTGGATCAATGTGGGGGTGTCCCAATATATTCTTCTCCAGGAATTGCATTTTTGTAAGATTACATTTTACAGAACATTTTGAAGTTTTTTCTTCAGTTTTAATTGTTTAGTTATATTACTTGAATCTTCCAGTATTGTTAAAATTGAGATTAAATACCTATATGTCCATGAATGTTACCAAACACACAGGCTTTCATAGGGTGTCCTATTTTTTTCACATGACTGTACATTACTGTTAGGTATATTTTTGGTGGTAATCACCCTACTCCCATTGGTAGACTGCTCAAACCCTGCTATCACTAATATCCCCCTAGTGATTTATAAAAGGCGGTCCCCAGCAGTTACAATGAAGGTGATCAAAGATGTATACAAATAATATTATCTTCTTTCAAATGTTTGTCATATTGACAGAATGTTTTTTCAATATTATTTCCAGAATCTGAAATACTCTATGATTAGTTATTTTATTTTCAGGGACAAACAGAACAGTAGTTCACAAACTAAAAACTTACAGTCATAATGGAACTTTTTAATGCAAGCTACTTGATGCTGTTTGTCTTTTACTTATCAATACATTTCTCCGTGAAAATAAATTTTAAGGTACATTGCAAGACTTTTTTTTCTATTACAGACAGCATCTGTAACAGAGATGTGCTCATCCCAAGCAATGGGTGGTATTTTATAAAACTAATTGGAGTTGCTGTTAATCTGATCCTCCTAGTGAATGGATCTAACTGTGAAAGCCTACAGTTAGCAGGGGGCTGCACCTAGAATTGAAATTTGTCTAGTGATAAATGAGTGAATAGTGGAGCCAGCAGGTCTGCTGGATTCGCAGTATAATAAGTTCCAAGAATTATTTTAGTTTTAAGCATCTAAGGAGGTAAAACATCAAGATGTGGAATGAATAATCAAAATATAAATAATATAAAACAATTATGGTCCATTTTCAATCCATCTGGAATATATGGGCAGTATTCAGAACTGTAGTAGTTTTTAAAAAAATAAAATGCAGTGTAGGTGCACCCATATTAAATAGTAGTCTCTATAGTCCAGGCTAAGTGTGTTCTGAGCATGGACCATTGGTCTAATTAAGCTTTTTTGCAAAGTACAAACTAGGGCATTTAGCACAGATATCTTTAGACTGATTTGTTTCAATTTCTGAACAACCTTGGACAAATCATTTTCACTAGATGAAGGTAATGATCTCACATGCTTTGCTTTCAAGTATCTAGCCATCTATAAGAAAGATAATAAAATGAAAGATTGGTGTTTCAAGGCAGAAAGTCAAAGTGGCAAGCTATTTATTGAGCTTGGTTAACAGAGTTTAAAATACTCCAAGTAATAACATCCATGTAGTCATATAATATATACAACGACAAAAATTCTCAAAGTCAATCAAATGTAGTAGCACGCAATTAATTCAATGACCATGTAGTCAAAGGCATTTCGCAGATGAACAATTTTGCTTCTTCAGGGGAGGTTCATTCATATAGGCTATTTATGAGATTGATTCCCTATGGGTAGAAGTAAAATGTGTTGAAAATGTGAGTTCTTAGGGCATAGGTTTTAAAATTAGTGTGTAATAAATTATCTGTGCTGGAGGTGAGGTTAGAGTTTACTAGTTACATCCAGCCATCTGTGTCAACCCATGGTTAGATAACGTTTTGCCTACCTACCCACAAATATTACTACCTAATTGCTTTTATAATCAACCAACGATTGAGAGCCTACCCTATTGAAAATTAAGTAAATACATTATTTTAGTTGGTCCTTGTACCACCTGGTCAAGGGTAAATAAAAGGACATAAGACTATACTGTATGTGAGCTTGCCCAAAATATATAAATATATATATATATATATTCCATTTACATAGGCACAAAGCTGACGCTTGTTTTAGTGTTTGTGTAACAGCAAAAGCAAGTGCACAGTTTGATTTACTTTTAATGTGAATCCACTTTACATCCAACATTTGAATGTGATATATATATAAATTCAAAATTTTCCCAACAGGTCATGAAAGTATACATAGATTTTTTTTTACTTTGGGATGTATTTGAACAAAACACATACTTCTTAGCATATATATTCATTTAGTTACAGTCATCAGTGCCCTTACTGAGGAAATAAAATAGTTTTCTGGTATTTTAAAATGTGCATAGCAAATTTTATTATCAGGACATACCAATGAAGGAAATTATCAATTTTAAGGAAAAATGAAATTATTCAAATCAGTTCTAAAATGATTGTATCTGTAGCACAGAACTGGTAGAGCCTGGTTTTCCCCAGGCACTAACCAACCAAAAGTTTAAAACATGGTTAGA
>NC_092861.1:55869077-55936712 GCF_032062135.1 Pyxicephalus adspersus
AATGCAGTTGTTAAACCAATAATGTGCACTGTTAATTCTAACATTTTTATTATTGCAGAGTCCATATTAATACTTAAGGGGGTTTACAATGATGTAAAAAGAATAAGCTATAGTTAGTTATAGTTTTAGTATCATGGTGAGTAGTACCATGTTTACTTGGTTGTAGCATAGCTGCTTACACAGCATTTGTTCTTAGGTTGACTGCTTCTGCTAAAGACAATCAGGCTGTGGAAGCTTTTGTCCACTCTGTCAGAGAACAATAGCAGAATTCTTCTCACTTGTCTTCTATTATTCTCTTCTCCAAGGTGCTGAAGTGAGGAAGACTTCTTTAATTAGTGAAGCTCAGTCAACATTTAGACTTAAGTGGTGTTGTGGCAATGTAGAGATCAATGGAAATAGAAATAGATATTTTCATCTGATCAATATGTAAACTGTTGAAACAAGCAACACAAAGCTGTTTGGACATTGGAGACAGAGCATATTTAAAACACGTAAACGCTCACATATCAAAGGTCCCACGTATTGACATTGTATAGGTTCTTATAGAAAAGATGTATTAGAAGCTCATTAGAAGGCTATCTAATTGTTAGCCCACTGCTGTAAAGACAGAATCCACACAAGAAGACCAAAGTGCATGCGAACAGAATCTAAAGACATGGTCTTAAAGGCACCAGGGCTGTGTATTGTGTTTATGCCTTGGTATAGGTCTACGCTAGGGTGGGGGGTCATTATTTCTATGTGAAAACTGTCTCCACATACAAATTGGTAGTCTAGCTAAAGAAAAAGCTCTTGTTTGATGTAGAAGGCTGTTGGAAGGCCTACAGCCCCACGACAGACACATAAAGAGAATGGCTCGAGACAGGTTCCACACCTCACTTTAATGCGCAAGTCCTGAGACCCTGGTACCACCCAGGCTTTAAAAAATCTTTGTTTTTAAACAATCTAAATGTTTACATCTGCCTAAGGCCAACTGGAAAAACAAAAACCACCTCATGTCATCCAAATGAGACAATTTAGAAGCAAAAAACTGCATAAAAACAGTCTAGACAGGCCTTCTTAGGCCTGTATTGGGGGTATTAGACCCACAGTGTGCTTAATTAAGCTAAAATGAGAACCCTGCCACTAGGATTCATGGAATTGCATTGCAAAACAGTCTTTAAAACAGAATAAAAATGTAAAATCTATTGGAAAATAGCATTAAAATATAGGCAGGCATGGCAGCCTGAATGGATAGACAGAAGACAGTTAGAAGAATTGTGGGAGTGTCCTGTGTCATTCTCCTAGACCTGCCCCATTGTTCACACCTCTGCAGGAAAGGCTGCTCATTAGTGCTTTAGTGGTAAGCAGAGATTGTGTCTGATCAAGGTGAAGATTGACCTAACACTTCCATTAAGGCTGTATTAATCTAACACAATGCAAAATGTGAGAAAAACAAAGATATTAGAGCATTTTGTGTTTTAGAAGCTTGATTAAATAATGTGTATACTTAACACGCTGTAAATGAACTGCAAACGCCTAAACTTTTTTAGTTACAATGCAACAAGAGGAACAGACTTGTTCTTTAACACACACCAACTTTTGTGCAGTAACACTTTATGAATAAAAGAATGATTATAATGGATGAAAAATAAAATTAACACAATTAAAACACATTCAGCTGCTCTAAGACATCAGAAAAAAAAAGTTTATCCAAATCCACATATCCACATTTAAAAGTACAGTGTTGGATAATTACCTTTATTAATTAGGCAGAAGTTAGCCTTCTTTTTTCTGGAGTTCTGCATTGTATGCACTTACACCGGATGATCCTAACCACAAGCCTTCTCTTATAGTAAAATAATGTTCACCCTGTAATTTATCAATCAGTGCAGACATACAAAAAGAATTAAGATAAAAAAGCTGTCTTTATGATGCTTTTAATTAATCAAATTAATAATAATATCTATATATATATATATAAATATATATATATATATATATATATATATATATATATATATCATCTGCAACTGACCCAGAACTGTTAAAGAGAGAAAGAGATCATCAGGCCACGTATGGCTATTTCACAATTGGGCTCAAACTATACTATATCCCTGTAGTTTCTTTGTATTATCTATAATAGTTATTATTAAACATTTCTGAAATATGACATAGTATTATCACCTAATCCTACTTTTTGTAATGCAGTTTCCTGCATTTTACAAATCTTTAGAAGCACTTTTGATACAACCTTTCATAAAACATGTCTTTAAATAATTCTTGTTTATTTCAAGTTGCATTGCTGTCTTATTTGCTCCCATGGTAACATTTAAGCCCGAATAAGCTGCTCATGTAATATTTTCTGCAGGTGTAGTCAGCTTCTTGCCTCTTAAAAGTACTGTAGCTTTATAAGTAAGTCCTCAAAGGTCTGGCTCAGGCATTCCTGTCGCACTTTAGATCTTATTCCTTTTCAGGCTCTCATAAAAGCCAGAATTTGTCTCAGAAGTAATCTTTGAAACAAGGCATAGTAACGATAACACTTGTATGCAAAACTTGAAATGTTCTATAAAAATCGGAGGTAAATTGGGGATTTTGGCAATAATAGGACATCAATATTAAGGTCATCTTTTATTCACTGGAAAATAGAAAAATGTTAACTCATCAATCTTCTGTCTTTGACTTCTGAACTCTAAGTCAAACCCCTTGTCATAGATAACAAAAATCATGACAGATAGGATATTACGAGCAGACTTCACAGCAATTCAGGAGGCTTCCTTTGTCAAAAAGTCTGTAATGTCCCAAAGCAACATCAAATTTCAGACCTCATTCTCCAGCGTATGTGTGAAATCGAGTGGTTGCTAAATTGTACTGCAAACAGTTCTTTCTTGGAGTACTTTTAATAAACAATGATCACTGCTAATGATAGCATAAGCTAGCCATTCATGGCAGCCTACCACTACACCCATTGTATCTGATTTTATTATTATTGGCTTTAAAAGTATACGTATATTCCTATAAAAGAGTCAGATGATCAGGTCATTTCTAGTATTAATTACAAATGTGCCACATCCCACAACACCAACTTTTTAAGATTCACAAACAACCAAGCGGGACTTTACCGGCACACATAAGCAAATTAAAAACATACATAGCTCAAAACTGTTTCTGACAGTTCTGACTAGACAAAGTATAATGAACAAAAAACATTGTAACAGGTTGCGGATACCAAATTTATATTAAAAGTCTCCGGTTGAGATTAAAAGTTGTAGGTAACCGTAATGATTAGGCTTTATACACTTGCGTATGTTTCCCAGCCATAACAAAATAAGAAGTAAAATAAGAATATAAATACTTTTTAAGATTCACAAACAAAAAAACGGACTATAATGGCACATATAAATAGATTAAATAACATATTTAGCTCAAAACTAATTCAATATATCACTTGTTTATTGTTATAAATAGCTTTACAATCATGTTTTTTATTTAAAAACATTAAAAACCTAAGCAAAAATATGCCAGTTCATGATTGTTCCATTCTTCTTTCATGGCGTTTCATGGATCTATTCCGCTTCTTCAGGAGGAAAAATAATTTTTGAAGAGTTACAAGAAGCAATCAACCTTATGGACATGTGATTCTCTCAACACTAATGGCTTTGGGGACCAAGAGGCATGAGCAAGGCCGGCTCCAATCCACCCACAAGGACCAATCTGTTTAAAAAAGTGGCCAAACTTGTCAGTTTCCAGCTATGAACGAGTATCAAACAAATATTCTAACCAATGCAGAAAAATAAGCCTTTAAAAGTGACTTGTGTCCATCCAAGGGATCTAATGATCAGTGCCCATTTATGGAGTGGGGCACTGATCCGTATATGGGCACTCTTCAAAAATTGATTTTTCCTCCTGAAGTGGACTTGATCCACAAAACACATAGAGTGAAGAATGAAACAATCATGAAATGGCATGTTTTTGCTTAGGTATTAAAAGTTTTTAGGTAAAAAACATGATTGTAAAGCTATTTATAACAATAAATAAGTGATGTTATGTGAAACAGTTTTGAACTAAATATGTTATTTAATCTATTTATATGTGCCATTAAGGTCCTGTTTGTGTGAATCTTAAAAAGTATTTATATTTTTACTTTACTTCTTATTTTGTTATGGCTGGGAAACATACACAAGTGTATAAAGCCTAATTATTACGGTCACCTACAACTTTTAATCTCAGCAGGAGACTTTTAATATAAGTTTGGTATCGGCAGCCTGTTACAATGTTTTTTGTTCATTATTCTTTGTCCAGCTCTGTCAGACTTGTCTATTCCAGAATATGATGCTTTCTGCTAATTAACAGTTTATATTTTTTGAGACTGTCCAGCTGTGGACTGATTTTATTATTGCTGCAGGATCAGCCAAAAGAGATCAGGGTGGAAGATCCCATATACTTGGGTTATTTACATAATGCAGCAAAACAATTTTCTCCACGGACTTGCAATGGTGGGGATGACAGAACCAAAGATTCACCACTGCAGATATATAGCTATGAGACGATATGCACTAATAATTTCCATAAAAGCCTCAATTAATAGCTTCTGGGTACACCCTGACACACACATTTGCTGCACATTCAACACCTTGCAAAGGAACATTTTTAAACAAAAATGTATATGTATATTGCACCTTCTGCACCTACTGCCTAAGAAATGTTTGTGGTAATAAACAGGCAAGCATGTCATGATACGACTACCTTTTTCAAATATACCCATATATATTAGTGCTTTACACCTATTAATTTGTTTTTATGAATTTTTTTTTCATGCAGAATTTTTTTTTCCTGTACCAAACAAAACTTTTCTATTAATGAAATTTTATTATACACAGATAAATCCTACCAAAACCTCAATGCTGGAGACTCTGACACAAAGAATCAGAAATGGCCATGTCTACATGGGTGCAGAAAAAGGCACGGCCAAGTGCAAGAAGACCGCAGGCAATACTGGAGACTACCTGTTTATGCTTTGTCTACCTTTCAGTTCCACAACCAGTCACTGAGTCAGACAAAAGTGCTAGAGTTTGAATTTCGGTACTTTGTTATTAGTAAAATGATAAGCACGTACATAGGTATTGGAGCCAAGGCTAACATACTAGGATAGGAATCATTATAAAAAAGCAAATCATCATCCCTGCTCCTGAAGCCAGTAGCACACGTGTCTCTTATCTAATTGTGCATAATGGAATGTACCTAATTTTATTTAAACTGCTGGGTGAGGTTTATTTTTGCACAGGCGTATCAACTAACACTGTTTATGCACAGTCCTTTATTATTTATATAATTGCTGAGATTTAAAGATCAGCATTAAATATACATGATAAGTATATTACTTGATTCAACTCAAGGACATATTTGTAGATATAACAGTTAGTAAACCTGAAAAAAGGGAACTTGTAGCAGACCACTCTAGCTGCAAGACAGCTATATCATTTGGAAGATACTTTAAATAAAAATGTACAAATAGTTCAGGAACGTGTGAATGAATGATTCAGAAGAAATTTGTGTACTTTGGCAATTTATTTTTGTTGACACAGGTTTCTGTAGCAGATGACCCTATTCCAAAATACGAACAAATCTTTGCCCCTGTTGTACCAGGTCAATGAAAACAGGTGTCACCAGTATTAAAAGACATTGATTGGAATAACGTGCTTACAGACACACAACAACAAGAATTAAGTCTAGCCATTTCTAATCTCAGTACGTACAGAACTATAACAACATTTATTGGGTAAGTGAATGTCTTCTAATCACTTTTTCTATTTTGTACTGTATACCTTGTAAAACATAAAAATGTTGAAAGGGAAGAAATCTGATCCAGATCCAAGGTGTGCCAATTTAGATCTTTTTGTCCATGGCACTTGTCCAGACCTGTCCCAGATTTACTTTTGTCTATGGTGCTCAGCAACTCAATAGCTGATTCCCTTGAGTTTATCTGTCTGTACATGCAAGTAGATTTGTATTTGCCTTCTGTCACAAGTCTTGGTTAACAACTAGAAATGAACCATATTAGCGACCAGTGTAAAAATCATATAATACTGATCGACCTATTCTTTTCAAGCATGGGATGGGTTGATTTGGCCATAACATTTTTTGTCATCGGAGGAAGACATTTTATGGTATAAAGGACACTAGAGACACTTGTGCAATGAGTATATGCAATGCTAACTATCATCAATATCAGTTTACCCAGACTTCAAATATTGACATATTAACATGCAATAAAAGTAGCCTTTTTCCAATATAGAGATTAAACATTGTGTGGGTACAAAACAATCTAATTCTGTGTTCTTCAACCTTAGAGTTCCTCCAAAGGTTGTTAGGTGTTCCTTGACCAATGAGCAGTTTGAGCAGTGACTCCCAGGTCAGTTTAACAGATACCAATGAGTCTTTTTGCTATCTGTAAGGGTGGCATTCTTCCTATTGGTCAACAATGTAGGAGGCATTATTCCTACTGACCACAAGGCTTTTCTCTATTTTGTCATTCTTATTAATCTTCTAAGTAACCAATGCATACTTTATGCTTATTTTTTATACCTTGGACTATATTAATGTATGGTGAATGTGACTGTTATCTTCTACAGTAAATTTATTAATAAAGTCATCATATATCATCAATATCATATATATTATATTCAATATTTCAATTACTTCAATTCCCATAGCTGGGACCAGCTGTATAAAATTACAGAAACAGTGTGGCAGGAACAATCTTTGGAAACTGAAGAAGAATGTACTGAAGAATGGATAGGACATCCAGATTAGACCCCAGGGAGAGAAATGCAAGAGATATTATTTTAAACCCATATCGATCATAGAACTATCATGTAAAGTAGATAGATAGGCTATCCTTAAGATTAAAAACTGTCAGCAAAGAGTCTAAGCAGACAAAGAAGTTGATACAAGAACAGTTATCCTTCCTTTACCACATGCAGATAGAGTCTTATTAAAGTTGTTTTTGGCTTTAGCCTCTTCAAGCGCTGTGCAAAATAGCATGACAGTAAGGTATGAAAACCTGAGACATTACTGCTACAGGCTCTGTATACAAAGTATCTGACAACAAGGGTTGACCGTAGAGGTTAATCTTTTCTAAGAATTAGTCTCCTTGAAGCACACAGAAGGAAACACAAACTGAGGAGTTAAGTATCAAGCACTGATCAATAATACCAAAGTACCTTCTGACATTTCTCCGGCACAGCATGGTGTACAGTGTTTATGCTGTGACCCTATGTGTATATGGTAAGAGAATTTTCAGAAAAGGTTTCAGTGTCTAGGTTAGGAGTTTTCAGCCCAGCAGGCTGTATAAATATACAAAGGGGCTCCCAAATGTGTTGAAGCACCCAGAGTGAACTTTTAATAAATCCGGAAAATGCCCTAGGACAATGCAATGTAATTTTTAATGGACTTTCAGCTCGACAATCTAAATATTCCATAACAGCAGAATGGTGCAGAAATTAGACAGGCAAGAATATAAAATGTATTAGTAACTTGTGCTAAAGACAATGGGTCTTAAGGGGTCACTACAATACTATGTAACCATGATATTCTGAGCAACCTGGCAGATTTTAGAAGGATTAGTAAATATTCTTCTAAGATGGTCCAAGATATAAATTCTTTTGTAATAATTATCCTGATAAAATAGCAAAAAAAAAAAAAAAAACAGCAAATTGTTGGTTTTTCTCAAATATTTAAACATTTTAAAGCACCAATCCTGTACCCCAAACTGCGGACTCTAGCTTATTACATATTGTGAAGATGCCCCCTTTGGTTCACTAGGGGGAGCTCTGGGCAAGTTAAGAAAGGCTGTGCTTTCATTCTAGAACAGCTCCCTCTCTCCATGAGAGCTCCCTCTAGGGGCTGCTAAAAAATATAAAGAAACTAGAACACACTCATAATTTTTAAAAAAATATAGACTGCCACTTTTTTTTAAGGCCGTAGAGAAAGTGACAGATAATTAGCAAGTAGTGTAGTTTTCCTTGAAATTACATATTTAATATTACAAACAAATTATCTAAATACAAAAAATTTGTTAGTGGAGACAAAAAATACATTGACATGTAGCAAATTATTCAACTCCTTTTCCCCTTAAATCCACCAATAAATGATGAATTAAATAAGAAATAGTCTTCTAGTCATATAAAAAAAGACCCTGGCCATTTTATTTAGTCATAGGCTGGTTATTTTTTAAATTTTAACCTTTATTTCTAAAATATTTTATTGTGACACATCTCTGTTACAATCTATGTCCTTGAAATCAGGTCCTCAGAGAACCACTGCTATAATGACTATAGCCACAGAACCCCAAAAATCTCCTGGAGGAACCCTGGTTTAGAAACAATGATTTATAATTTAGGTACAAAAGGCTGAGTACTTAGTAAACCTCTTGGTGGTTGTGCACACAGAACATGCGCCATCTAGTGGATGTGTTCAAAATATGCACATGTCTAAACACCTCTGCATTTGATACAAAGATATGCTACAAAAAACATTATTAATAATATAATAACTTTAGTCTAAAATCATGGCTTGGATTAGATCCAATTAAACAAAGCACCTCCCTAATATTCAAGACAAGTAAAGTTTACAGCTCTTGGGATTGCAAGCTAACCTCAAATATGTTTCCAAATATTAAGTGCATCAAGTAATAAAACATAATTACTATGCTGTTAAGGTGACAAAGTTAAAAAACACAAAATTCGTACTGTGACTTTCAAGAATTAGAAATGAGGTCTGGGTAAATGCCTTTTAATAGTATAATTATTGTATAATTGTAAGTATCACAAGTTTTAATGAAAGTGCGGGAAAACATTTTAAGGCTATGAGTGTATTAAAGGTCTACTTTGTCACACAGTAAAATATTCATATAACACTGATTTCATAAACAATGCTATAAAAGTGTTTGAAAGTTTTTTCAAAAAGGTCCATACTATTAGAAGTAATTGGCACAAGCCTTGCAATTTTAATGTGTGCATTATGTCTCTAGGGAAGCTCTAACCTTTTCTGTAGTGAGATAGATAATTTGCAAAAAGTTACATAATTATATAGGATATGATTAAATGTCTGATTAGAGCACAGTAAAATTGTATCTCTGAGTATTCATTTTTCAGATACAAGGCAGGGTCAGGTAATGGAATAGCAGTTCATAGCAACACATATTAGAGCCCTCCAGTTACCCAGCCATGGAACCCTGTTCACTGTAATTAACTCTAAACCCTTATTAATAGCTTCCACATTTTATATAGACTTCTTAGAAGCATAAGGAATAAATAAATAAAAGGAAGATTGTATATGAAAAAAAATGCAGTGTAACTGATCATTTTTCCGATCTGATAACAGCTTAAATTAAAAATTAAAAATTTTAATTTTCTTTATTCAAACATCAAGGAAGTACCTTTCATTTCTAGAATGTAAATCTTGAAGATATCCAGAGATCACATATCTGATAAGTGTCATCACTTTATTGGTATCTGTCATTAAAGCCAATCCATAAATGGAACATAAAAAAAGCACTACAAGGTGTGCTTAGTAGCAACCGTAACAAACACAAAGCTAAATTTCATTTTTTGGAGTGGTATAGAGTGGTAAGAGAAAAACATTTACTGGCCTACAGGGGGAGGATTGTCAGGGCTCCCACCTGACACTGAGGTCACTTTTGCATATGGATTGCACCTAGGTTTGGGGATTAGACAGAGCACTTTTAAGGTGAGCATTAAAGGCCCAGGTTCTAATCTATACCAATACACTATCTGCATAGAGTTTGTATGTTATTCCCAAACATACAAAAAGGGTCATTGCCTTTCCCCCATAATGGCCTTCAACTTTGTTGATAATATATGAGCAGCAGTCGTCTATAATATGGAGCAGCAGTCGTCAACCAGTGGTCCGCGAGAAAATTTTGGTAGTCCGCGGCTCTTGCTGGTGCGCCCGCGAGCGGGGTCAGGAGAAGGACCCTGCTGGGGGAATGCACCGGCCAGAGCTGCGGACCACGTCCCTGTACAGATCCCAGGCTCAGGAAAGTGGGCGGGTTGTGGCCCTGTATCGCAGGCTCAGATCTGCGATGGGAGAGTGGGCTGGGTTCTGGCATCATGACGCCACTCTTGGGGAGGTTTCTTCCTCCTTAAGTGACACATGGCTTCCTGCGCGGTCCAGAGCCGGTAATTTTAGTGGTCCGCGGGACTGAAAAGGTTGGCGACCACTGTTATAGAGCAGCCTTTCTCAACATTTTTAACTTGGAACCATTAAGATAACTGTCAGGTCTTAGCAAACCCCTTCTATAATTACTATATCCACAGCTCATAGTACATTTACCCTAGTGTTCAGTGAGAAGAATTCCTCTTACATTTCAGGCCATTGGGAAGAATTTCACCTTACAGATAGCCAGCAAAATAGAAAATGATCAATGGTGTCAAATAAACTCCTGAGAGGTCAAGTTTTCTAATAGCTCAAGGAACCCCCAGCAAATTTTGAAGGAACCCTGGTTGAGAAACAATGTTATAGAGATTCAATTGTGAGCTTCTCTTAAGGACAGTTAGTAGCATGACTGGACTCAGAAGATATACATGGATAAATAAATCAGGTAATAATGTGTGCTGGTACTCTATAGTGTTTCATATTTTTAACCTATTTTGTTACATAAATAAACTTTAGAGAGAGTAGAGTTTAGAGTTTATTACCAAACTAAGGTGTAAGAATAATGAATAGCAACCCAGCACAGGACAAAAACAAAGCCCCCTTCACCAACAGCTAGCAGTAGAATTTTTCTTGATTTTCCTATTGATTAAAAATGATAGTTGTCCTTATACAATATGGAGAAAGGAGTATTGGGTAATCACATGCTGAAACAGAGCTTCCAAACTTCTTGGGGTATCAGGGTGCTTTGAAAAATAACATGTGCCTGTATTTCAATTCAATTTCAAGTTTGCTTTAATAAAGAATGAGAACTTTATTAAATGATATGCAAACATGGGGAGAATAGATACATACCAGAGAATAGTTAAATAGTGCAATAATACACTTGTTTAAGTAAGGAGGCCATAGACCACAGACTAATCAGCATTGCAAATGACTAGAAATAGAGAGTCTCTACCAATTGTTTGATCCAATGTCTGAAGCTTCAACATGTCTTATTGTCATTGGAATGTTAGGAAATCTCTCTGTTTAACAACTAGAACATAATATGCTGTGCAATATTTAATAGTTTGTTGCTCCTGATTATCACAAGCCATTCTTGGACCTGTTCAGTATTGGGCTTTGCATGGCCATCTATACAGTATGTATGTAAAATAGGACTACAAATCAGCCATAGTCATCTGCAACACATAACCATCAATACAACACATAGAAAACAAAATATTATATTATATCCAATATATTTAGGTTTTTTTTTTTACTTTGTATTGTGGATAATTTCCCAAATGAAAGAAAATTGAATGGGAAAACATGTGCATTTCAGTATTTGTCTTTTTAGGTTTGTTTAAATGACACAGTAACTGGCATCACACAGTGCTGGAGTATGGGATAAAATAGCTTATATGTTGCAGCACTGGCAATAAAAAAACAAAAAAGAAAACATAGCCAGAAATAAAAATTGTTGGACCAACACAGCTGGCATAAACACAGTGGAACTGGTCTGTAATCTTTCAGTTGTCACATTACTGATAGTGATTATGAACTTAATTATCACACTTCACAACATTCACTAAATGCAACATGGTTTCTACAATGATCATAAGTATCCTGGGCAAAACAGATGTAGCATTGCTCTTTGAATGTATTTAGTTTGGTACTGTCATCTCAGTTGTAATCATTCACTTCTAGTATGAGTATTCTCCTAAATGAAGCTTTGCATGATGAATTGTAAACACAATTCCTAGGTGTGTGCCATAATGGCATCAAATTACCATCTGTGCCCACATTAAAACTTGGCGGCTAATTGTTGATGTGTTGGAATCTGGCTACAGGATGTCTACTGAATTGTAAAGGCTGGAATTCATTCTGACTCATATTTAGAGGTTTGTAGGTTAGACATGGCATATAATGCTGTGTCATTCTAAATATCTGTCTCTGTGACTTTGCAATGGATCTTATTTTAAACCAAATAAGCCATGAAAATAAGTATTAACACTTGCCAATAACTGTCAGAGCCAAAAACACAGAACACTTACTGTGCTTGCCATTAGTAAGTATTTTGTTATCAATGCCTTCAGTTGTGCTGCTTAGACTTAGAAACAATTGTAGAACTTCAATGATTGTTATTCAGTAACAGTGCTCTGATGAAATTTAAAGTGTATATATGGTCAAATAATTTGTAAAATTTTCAAAAATTGTGCTTAGGAGGGTTATTTTTTGCAGAAGGGACAGACAGGGATGTCCCTTCCGTAATAAAGCATATTTACCCGTCTGTTCACAATCATTTCTGTACACTGAGTTGCGCATGTGTAGCTCAGTAAAACTGCCAGCATACCTGGCTGTCATCAATACATTAATAAATTCCATTAAAATCTAGCACAGCCAAACAGCCTGAAACCAGAAGACGACTGGAGGAATATGCCAACACCCAACCTCACATGGTGGGCCTGATTTATTAAAGCTCTCCAAGTCTGGAGAGGATACACTTTCATCAGTAATCTGGGTGATCCAGCAAACCTGGAATGCTATTTGCTAGTAAATATTTTCAACCCTGGAACAGATCCATTCCAGGTTTTCTGGATCACCCAGCTTTACTGATGAAAGTGTCCAGCCTTGAACAGCTTTAATAAATTTTTTTGAAGTTTAGTTCTTTAACTTTAAAGGCTGACTCACTTGCAAGGAAAGCGGATGGAATAGGAACATGGTTGTGCTGTTGGGCTCCATGTTCTTATATCTGTTTGAGGCCTTAAGGGCATGAAACTTAGGATCACTGTGATTTATATTGAAAATTGAAAAGAGATTACTCACTAATTAGCTAAACGGGATTTGAATATACCATTGCCACCTTAACTACCTTCTTCCTTGCAAACAATTTTAAATAAGAGGGCTGCTGGAAGTACAAACATCAGACTTCTCCTCTCCTTCCTCCTGAAGAAGCGGATTTTTTTCTGTGAAACGCGTTGAGAAGTAATTCAGAATTTAAACCCTTTGGGGGTATTCTGTAAGGAAAGGTCATTATATACACTCAGAATTTTATTGTGTTTTATGTATTTAAAATGATGTTTGTTTTTAATGTTTAATAATAATAACATTTTGTTTTTTTGTAATTATTATTGATGGTATTGGCTTTAAAAGACCCGCTTAAAATTGATGTCTTTCATCGCATATCTTTTTCTTTAACTTCTTATTCTATAAATGCAATAGGAAGTTAGACAAAAGTTGATGAGGAAAAATCCCCCTCTCAGTTGCTTCCAGAGCAACTGTTGTCACTGGAAGATGGAAAGTCTGGTTAACAATGTAGAATTTTGGATACCTAATCACTTTATTTTAAATGTATGCATTCCTATCCTAATTCTAGAACCAATTCATCCATAACAAGGAGAATATTTAATGCACAAAAAGATTTGACAAGCCCCTAAGAAATGTATTAACTTTATCTTCTCCACCATTACTTTAACTGCTAATAAAAAATGATTGCAATAGTCACAGAGAAGCTGCCCTATGTGCATCATTTTTACCCATGATCCACCCCATCAAATTGTCTACATGCACATTCTCCCTGAAGTAAGAAGCTAAAGTTGGAAGTGTGTATTTGGTTTTATATTACATCTTGGTATAAAGAATCTAAAGACCTAACATTATCAGTCAAACTCCAGCCTAAAATTTGATCGCAGTCTAATACATCTAACGTACCGAAATGATATTCTAATTTTTAGCAAACAATCTCCTTTGCTGGTCTCACAAAACAAAATATTCTGTCTGCATGCCTTGCAGTCACTGAGACAAGACATATTCCAGGTTCTCACTGTGACTGGGAGAACTTTTTTTTTCTCTTTTTATTTAATAAAGATTGGTTTAACTAGTAATCTGGTGAAGTGTTCATTTTCTCATTATATATTCAGAACTGCATTGAAGCTTAATGTTTAATTATGGATTGTACAAGCTTAGGTTTTATGAGATAAAGATTTATCATAATTAAAGAGTTGAAACAAAGGAGAAACTACCCAACCCTTATAAAATTTCAAAAAATATATGAAAATTGTTACCAAAAAAGTGTTCTAATTGTATTGTAGATCTCCATGCTATTAAGCTATTTTTACTTACTTGAAGCAGGATTGCTTGGAGCAATGCTGTGATATCCTTTTAGGAGATAGCTGTTATTTGTAAAGTAAATAATTGTGGTTTAGCCAGCCAAATACACAAGTAATATTCATTTTACAAATTGTAATATTCTGACTATGAATTAGGCTCGAATTGTCAGTGAGAAGGTGCATACATCAGAGGTATCTATCATGTCCTTTAATGACTCTCCAGAAAGGTAAAAAATCCATTCTGAAATTATGTAGCAGTCAGAGTTTTAATGGATTAGTTAATTAAATCTTAGTATTTACCATTTAACGTGTATTTTCAGCTTTTCGTTCTTTATTCTTCTCCTTCTTACCTTTTCACTTGCTCCTGCTTTGTCTGAACTGTATTGCCCTGGACCAGAACTGACATTAGACCAATTTTAGGTCATCTTGAGATGCCCATGTGATGGATGGTAATGCAGAAACCCAACTGGGAGAGTTTTTGCCCCATGACAAGAAACAAGGACCTTTATGGCATGATCACCAGATATTCCATTAATGAAAGATGCTAATTTAAAACAATTTCTGAAATGATATTAACATACTAAAGCTTATATTGTGTGATGTGTCATGCGTGATTGTGTTCATATCTACTTAAAACAAAATACCTTCTAAAAGTAGATTTCTAATGCTGAATCAAACAGTTTATTCATTATCTAATTATCATGTCAGTTGTATTTTGCAGTTTACTACATCTAACTATAAATTATACAAGAAGTAGACAAAATAGGAGAATGACAGGTCAAATGGGCTGTTTACAGGGTCGAAACACTCCCATGCTGCTGAAGGATATGCTCCTTAGAGAATAAGAAAAAGCAAAATGAGCAGGACAGGTGGGGAGTTTGCTCTTCAAGCGGAAGAAAGGAGTGTGTCTAAGGCAGCACAGAACGTTCTTGTAGAACAATGTCAGACACACTTCAATAAGAGGGTTTGCCAGCTCAGGTCACCTAATTGATGTTTTACCTTAACCCCTTCTTTATCCTCAGATGTGTGTAGTGTATGGCAGAAGCAAATCAGCTTGTTCTTCTAGAAATCCACGAGTTAACACTCTTGTTTAGCTTACATTAACCTTGCAGATTCGGACAAACCAGTTATTTGTCTCCATTAGATCATGCTTGCTATTCTTCATAAGGGTTTGGAAATTGTAGATTGAACAGGCTGAATTCCTGAAAATGGACGACTGATGATTGATGGGGTAAATGCAACTTCCTGAGAATACCCATTGTAAAACACTTTGCAGGTATAACAGGGCAGGAAAAAAGTTTATGAATAGCTCCAGCTAATAAAACTAGTTGGAAAGGACAAAACATCATAAAGTAAGCCAAGTGGTCAATAACATTGAATCTATAAGGAAAGATTAATTTGCTTTATGCAAATACAATACCTTACAAATAACTTACACATAATTTTGATATCAAACTTTCTTAAAACTTTTCATAAGCAAATAAAAGAATGCTGTTGTGAAATAATTTACTTAAGACCCTTAAACACTAAAACACAAAAATGTGAGAAATAATAATTCCAATAGAAAGTGTTTAGCAAATGTCCAGAATCATTACCTACCTGGGCACACCAACATATATCGTATTAAGTTTATTGGGGGGATATGTATTTACATTGTGGTACCTATATATAGTTAACTACAGGTACCACAAACCCTTCTTCTCAGCATGAACTTGGAGGAAGGTCAAATAAAGGCTTTATGTGTGCTAAAAACAACTATATAATCCTGTTTATTAATAATGTTGTAAAAATCATACAACTAACTGAAATAGTGCAATGTTTGTTCAGTTCATTAAGATTTTGATTTATTTCCCCACTGACTTCCTTTAACTGCATACAACTTCCTGTCATTGAGCACCATCCCATACTACTGCCTCCAATTCAGCTCCCTTGCCAACAACTACCTCCCCCCTTCATGCCACCATTTTTCATACCCCCTCACCATGCACACCCCTGACCCTCAGCATCCTTTCCACTAAACTATCCTAATTAGGTGATAGAAAGCAATTCATCTCTTTCCATAGAAACAAGAGTTCAAAAATGTCCCAGAAAAAAAAAGTTTTTCCCTATCTGTAACTAAAATGGTGTAACAGTTCATGTGCAATTAGAGGATGAAGAAATGTATCTTTCAAGGGCAGAGCTGAGAATAGTAGGGAATCAGAGATACATGGCAGACTGACAGATCCAAAGTAGTGGTTTGACTCAATATTTATCAGATATAGATAAACTGTGAATGTTTTTGAAAAGAAAAGTTTTATAATGTCATGCAACCCCTAGTTGTTTTTCCATAACTCTGAATTTATGTGATTTCCTTGTCAGTTATCAGATCTTTTCCACATTCTTCTAATGAATCAGCAAGTCAGCTTTTGTTTGTCTGTTAGATCTGTAAGGATTAGCATGTGCTCTTATGTAAGATGTTTTTTTTTATTCCTACTGTATCGATGAGGCTTTCTTCTGTGTAATAAATCCAGCATTGTCTTACCTTAATTGCAACTGCTGACATGCGTTAAACAAGCAGTAAACCCATTAAAGGTTAGTTTGCTTTTCTTAATAGAGCTTATACTCAAAAAACGTCTTTGTTTTCATGCTGACAAAGCCAGTACTTTTAGGTTTATATTTGGAATCAACAACGATCACTGCTTTGATACAAGACCAAGTTATAAAATATCACAGGTTCAAGTTCACATACAGTGCCAGAAAATATAGTAAATATAAACCCTTACCACATATATTATATTATATATATATATATATATATATATATATATATATAAATATAAATATATATATATTTTTTGTAAAAAATATACATATCACCTTTTCAAAAAATTTTCCTACCTCAAAGTTGCTCATCTTCCCCAGTCATTCTCAGTCCCTTCCTGTCTACAAGCAGTGTTTCCAGCATCTGGTGCACCAACATCAGTGTCCACCAAAGGTTCGTATGACAGAGTGACAAGTCAGAAGACTAAATAGGAGTTGTCATGCATAATTCTCAGCTGTTCTTCATATGGAGAGACAGTACCTTAGTTAGAAGCAAATCCCTTCCATCTTTTCTCTATATTATTGCATTTGTTAGAAAAGTCATTATAAAGTCAAAGTAGTGGTAACAAAAATACCCTTAGTTATATCAAATTGGCTTTAACAGGGGTGTGTCCTTTGCTTTTATACTGTGTTCAGTAATGTAGTCCTCTTTCCTATTGCTGAAATGTTTCTAAAGTAATAATACGAGTAATAATCTAACCCACTGTTAATGACCCAATATGCTGAAAAATGACTAGTAATTAAATGAAATCTGGAAAAACACCCAGATATTTCAAATCAGCCATATAGTTATGCAAAAGCAGTCTTTTTATAGACTGAATCTGTATTCCCCAAATATTCCTATAGAAAAGCTACCTCTCGGCCAGTAATACCAGCCTTATAGTGTTCCTACAAGCGCTCTGATGAATTCTGCAAAGCAAAACGTAGGATTGGGCTGGCCAAATCCAATCCCCAAAGGCCAGGATCCTCACATATGTTTGGATATTTGTAACAGATTTTAGGAATTTAGTGATGTGACCTTCAGAGTGAGAGCGTGCCCTAGTTGCTAGAAAATCCTGGTCTGTTTATAGCCCTTGAGGACAGGAGTTGGACAGCTCCAAAGTAGAGGAATTAGATGATCAGACAATCAGTGGAAGTTAGTAAAATGATTTGTGTTAAGTGCTATATTGGCACCAATTAGAAACATTGTAAAACCATGCATGGATACCACTAGCAACTAAACTGTTCATTTAGAGTTGCCCAGTAGTGCACAAGATTAGCAAATTATGCTTCACTTAAATTTCAGCAGGTTTTCCATGGGGAGAGAAAGCAGTACATTAGTAGTCTTCCACTCTCCTACACTGTAACTGATGTTGAAAGTTTCAAACTCAAATCAGCCCATACCTCATTCCTTCATTCTCTTCCTCAACACAAAACAAACAGCCAGCCCATAAAGTGAACGTTTTTATTAGAGTATGTCCTTTTATTTCACCCCTCCTGATTTTTCAAATTCACTGAAAAACACACAAGTTATCTTAAAAGATGTGAGGTCCTTTAAATTTAAATGATGCATTTTCCGATCTTTTTTAGCAGCACTATTGATAATATTTTTATGAGGTAATGGTACCAACTGGGACAAAAGCTTTCACACTGCAGAAAACCAACGTTTATTTATATGTTTTCATTTACCAAGCTGGCCAGGATGATATCCTACCAAGGATAAGAGTGATTTGGTTAAGTTACTGCTTATTTCTCAATAAACTGGGAAGTTTGCCATCCTACTGAGAGGGATTGGATATTTATAGACACACGTCAATGTATGTGCATGGAGTGTGTTGATTAAGGGCAGGTTCTCCATTAAAGAATATTGAAACAGCTGGCCTCACCGAGGTTCCAAATCTAAAGCAGAATGCATAACTTCCTTTTGCAATGTAATGAGAGCTAGATAAACTACAGATATTATAAAAGTGTACACAGTGATTTAATAGTATTATCCAGCAGGGAATGTGTTCATGAAAGCTGGCATCTTACCAGGCCCAAGAGATATGTGTATATATGATGTTTATTGGGCTCGGGTCCCAAGACTATTGCTGAGAACAGTACAGTGAACTTACTGAAAGCCAAACTTTCAGTGCAGCTCTATTCCTGAGGTGTGCAGCACTCACTTTATACCTTTTTTTACCTATACTAGCCCTATCATTAGAAAAATATTGGGCTTACCATTGCAATCCTCCTTTTGAAAATGCTGAATGTCTGGGTATGTCTGATCTCAGTTTCAGTCAAACTTTTGACAAGCATGCTGTAAGTGAGTGTCAGAAAAGTGTTAGAACTTCTTATTGCTTTACTTGTCCTGGATCAGCTACTCAGACACTATTTGTATCAAAGCATCAAAATGACAGTCAGGAAAGTACTGTTCTCAAAGAGCCAGTTTAGTAACAGAAACCTTCATTATTCCCATCATGATAGTCACCATGATCAATTATATTTGGTACAAAAAAGCATTAAAAATAAATTTCATACTTTTATCCAAACCTTATTATAATACCAGTTATTTCCATGCACCTCTAAATCTTAGTATTCTTGTGAAGCATCTTTGGAAGAAGTGGATTTATAGTAAAAAAAAAGTAGCAAGGATTGCAATTATGATGAGCTTTACAACATTATGAGAGTAGCAGGTTTTTTAAATGGATTTTTACATTATATAGTGTGTTTCATACTATTGACATTTGATAAATGGCAGATTTGATGCAGTCTCCAGCATGATCTCTCCTTACGTAATCAGATCATCAAAGTCAGATTCTGGATGCAAGCTAACCCACTGAGTGAGGATGATAACTATATTGTTATATTTGTGTCACATCCTATGTCATAAGGTAGCTGTCATATGATTCTAATTTAATTTCATTTTCATTCACTGCATTTTTTCAAGGTCATACCTCAAGAAAAGTGGTTTTCAATCACATAAAATAACAGAAGTTATTATATTAAGCTGTAACTTCCAGAAATTCCCTGTGGTGCTGTAGGCCGTCAAAGCTTATATCCAGCAAAGACATATTCTCTGAGTATTTGTCACCAACTAAACTTAACATTACCATTATTAAATGATTTACAGCCTGAATCTGAACATGCAAGAAACCTGCATTTAAAACACACAGATGGGAATTCCAGGTCTCCCGCAAGCTGAGACTGAATGAATTTAGCAATGGATAACACAGAGTAAATGGCCTGGAACCAGTGTCACTTCATATAAATTATTTGTTTTGTAGCATATAACCTCGTGAAGTAAAATATGTTTATATAAAAACACATGATTAATCAATTTTATTGTTGTAAATAAAAGATTCAGGAACAGACATCAGAGATTTGCTTGTCAAATATCACAGAACAAACTTTGCCAAGCTTATTTCAGTCTGATCATGCTGTATCTTTACAGCTCAACATAGGTATTACACTCTAACGGTGCAAAGTTTGTGCAATTTTCTTTCGATTTACCAAAGCTGTGTAACATAAGAGCCCATATAAACCAACCTTTTAATTTGTATATAGTCAAACAGGCTTTTGCCATCAGTGGTGATCTAGAAATTTATAGAGGGCCTGAAGTGTGGCTCCAGACACATCAAGTGTCAGGTGCTAAAATGCAGGAGCCGTTTCATCCCCACCACCCCGCTGCCACTTTATAATATGGTGGATAGTGCCCAACAGATGGCAAACACAGCCCTGGGCTTGACAAGTCTCACATGGAAGGCTTTGTAGGTGTAAAGAATACTTTGAATGAGGAGTATTAAACATAAATACTCCATGTAAATTGAAAGGATTGTTTATGTAGACCTTTGCAAAGAGTTGCAAAGTCCTCAGAGATTGTACAGTTTGAGCCCAGTGCTCAGCCCAGACCAATGCTTACATACTGTCCTTTAGTGCTTGCACTGTGGTCTTTTGGGTCCAGAAGCCAGTAGTGGGAGCAATTAATTGTAATTGGCTTTAAATGGAAGTAAACCTACCTCCTATTGCTCCTTTCCTGGTGCTGACATCTTAACGACATCAGGTGCTGCAATCTTTTTTGAGTTAGGGATTTTCTTCAACCTTTATTGGCCAAGCTAGACTATGTATTTTTTGTATATGTAATGGAAGTTCATTCATTTCCAACATCTAGGTATGCTGGGATCATACATTGAGAGGTGTATGCTCAGCTCAGTGTACATTCTACAAAAGATGGGTACGTTTGTTTTATTGCAGACATAACCTGTCTCCACTGCTTGGATGTCCTAAACTACTGGTGATATACACAGGACCTTGTACAAAGAAACTGCCAAGGAGGGCTGTGTTTACAATTTCGGCATTTGTTGGTCAGTGCCTAGATCATCAGGGTTAGAGGGGCCAGCACCAGAGTTCGACTTCATGTACATATCATGATAACTTTGGACATTTGTGTCAAAAAGCAGCAAGAAAACTTGTATGGTGGTCTGTATTTGGTAAAATGTAGTATGTTCTCCATTAGCCCATTCTAGCATTAGTTATTATTAAATGGTCACATGATACAGCTTGTACTAAAGTGTGTCATCACTCATGTGTTTTAAGGAAGTCTTAATGTCTAAATAAGGGCATGACTCTGTGGACCCCCTTAATACTTGTTTTTGTTATTTCTTTATATAGGTGCTATATTATCATTTAGACCTTTTCATCAGAAATTTACAGCCATCTACCTGTTTTAAGCCTGCAAGCAATTATGTTCATTTGAGCTCTCGTCTTAGACAAATGTAATCAATTTAATACTTGATGTATTCTAGAAAAAAGCCTGGCATGTATATTGCCACTGCTGACTTCTTTTATGAAAACTAGTTACCTGGCTGACATGATGATTCTATGGCTTCAATACTTTGTAAATCTCATATGCAAATCAGAAAGTCTACCTTCACTTTCAATATTCCAATATAGTACATACATGGTCACAGCTTCTGTGAAAACAAAGTTGGGCAGTGTTTTTGCTAGATGTTTTAGTACAGTTATCAGTGCTTCTGGCTACTGGAACGGGTACCGGAACTGCACAGCATGCTGCTGCATAATCCATATTTCCACAAGGGCCCCATTAAGTATCTACCTGCCTGTACTCTCAAATCAAACCACCCTTTTGTATATTAATATGTTATCATAAACCATGGATGGACATCAGTCTAGCTAAAAAAATACGCTGTAAGTCTTATGCAAACAGTTGTCAGCCTACTTTGGTTGTTTGTGTTTCGATGCAATTGTTGGAATGATTTATGCACTTTTTGATAAGGTGCTTGCACAGGATGGTGCAATGAGTCAGTTCCCAAAACTGAACACAATTACCAGGTTTACACAGTATTTACAAAGCTAAAAATATTTGCAGGTAGAGAGGTTGTTCATCCAGCACTGGGCTATAATAATTTCTGAAGGGGACAGTAAATCTTTTCACAATGTATATCTATGTTTTCATTGAGTTCATTGAGCTCATACTCAAACAAAGAATAGTTGGCCTTGGTGAGCACGTAGGTATTGTACATTCATCCCAATAAAGGGAGTACTATGACTATGAGGAATGAACTGAACAGAAAGGATCACCGAAAGTATTACTCTAAAATGACTATATGCATACTGGCATATTTCATTTAATTTCAACAAAAAAAAAAATTCCAATTAATCACCTAAAGAGCAAATACTAAAATATGAAATCAAATCTAAAAGACAATTTTCAGATATACTTAGAACTCCAATATGATTTTTTTTCAGTTTTGAATTAACCTAGCAAGATTTTGTGTCCCAATGGGGAGCATCCCTTACTTTTATTCCAGTGAGAATTTAGGAAATAAAAATAAATCTCCTCAAGGTGTAACAAAATGTACATTTGTAGAATGACAAAATAGGAAAACTATAACAGTATTAAAATGCACAATGCCAACATGTTCACAGAGAAGGAAGAGGTCAGATCAAATCTAATAATATTAAAAATGAGGGAGAGGAGAGAGAGAGAGAGAGAGAGTGAGAGAGAGAGAGCAAGAGAGAGAGAGCAAGAGAGAGAGCTCGCAAGAGAGAGAGAGAGCTCGCAAGAGAGAGGAGCAAGAGAGCGAGATGAGCGAGGAAAGAGAGAGGAGTGAGGAACGAGAGGAGCTAGGAGCGAGAGAGAGGAACAAGGAGCGAGGAGAGAGGAGAGAGAGAGGAGAGAGAGAGTAGAGAGGAGTGAGAGAGGAGCGAAGTGCAAGGAGAGAGAGAGGAGCGAGGAGAGAGAGGAGCGAAGTGCAAGGAGAGAGAGGAAGAGAGAGAGAGGAGCGAGGAGAGAGAGAGAGAGACAAAGAGAGAGAGAGAGAGGAGTGAGGGGAGAGAGAGAGAGAGAGAGATTGTGTTAATGTTAGTTGGAACACATTTTTGCCCTGCATGTCTACATTTAGTTTTTTTGGCTTTCTAGAGAAGGTTGGTAAATTTGGGCACTCAGGCACCCAGTGCTGTCACATAGGGAGTTGGAGAGAGTTCTCTGGAATGGGTAAGTGCCAATTGATGAATTGAGCAGTGATGAAGAGAAGGATAGGTAGGTAAGTAGGTAAGTACAGCTTTAAAAGGAATCTGTTGCTTTTCCCTGCATGGGAAAATATTTTTTAATTTTAAGGGCATCATCAATGATCAAATGAACAGATAGCACTTCATATTATTGCAGTCAGTTCAATTAAGATGATTTCTGATTAGATGCAATAGGTAACTAAATGTTGATCCTCTCTTTCCCTATCTATATTTCCAGATTCTTCTCACAAATATTGATAATTTGTGGGGTGAACGTGGACTAGAACTCTGTTGTTAGTAACATGAAAAGCTTTTGCTATAGTAAATATTTTTGCCATTAAATGTCTGTAGTATTATGAATAAATGTCTGCCATATTTTTTCCCAGTAATCTTTTCTGCATTTTCTATTTATCTAAATTGCACCACGGATACATCACTGTACATCATCATTTGGATGTAGAGAAAAGTCTACATCATGGATATTGTGTTTTAACAATTCCTTACTGAGTAAAATGGGGATAATCTTCTGATACTCTGTCTGTCAAAGCATAAGACAAAACACATGAGAGTGTTTCAGCAAACCCGATGAGCAGGGGAAGCAATTTTGGTTGTACTAAAATATGCCTATATAAACTTGTTTTTGTGACCAGGCAGGGCCATGTCCATGCAATAAACAGTTTTAGCGCCCTGATTGATTTCTTCATGTGTCAAAATTGCTGAGCAGCACAACTTCCCCTGCAGTTGTGGGACTGAATGAACTTGATCCTGGCCAATTAAGACGGCCAAAGATTGGAATGAGGAAGAGAGGAAGGTTATACCAGCTTCCATAATGGAATGGGGATAGGTGAGTATAAACTGGGTTTACTCAAAAGGTAGATCTACTACTACTAGTGCAAAAAGCATCCCAAACATATCAGATAATATAGATCTACCACCGCTGCACCCTGGATGATTAAGGCAGACATTAAGCAAGTCTGCTTATTTATCTAAATTTAATATAATAAAAAGATGTATTTGCATAACAAAGTTGATATGCACTTACTATCTGTACTTTAGGGAGTGACATTCTTTGTACAAGATCCTGGGGATTGCTTAGAAGTCTATATATCCAGCACAATGCAGAAATGTCTTACCTCACTTTCCCTCACTCTATAAAAAAAAACTGTCATGTTTTTGGCATAAACAACTAAATCTCTTTATATAACAATAGGCAAAGCAACTGTTGTGATAGGTTTCATTGAGTTGCTAGCTTGAAAGTCAAAGTATTCAATTATAGCAGAGCTTGATGGATATTAGTATACAAACAAAGAATTAAACCCACAAAAGGAACACATTAAGTCTTTCAAAACAAAAACCTTAATATATGATGGAAGATTACATGGATTATACTCACACAATATCCAGATTTTTACAAATTGTTACTTTGGAAGAATTAAAACAACATTAGTCTAGTCAGAAGACTTTTAATTTCAGTAACAAACAAGACAAGGTAACAAGTAAACAGAATAATCTAAATGTAGAATTATGGCAAAGTATGGATCATGAAGTTTGCAGAAAACATTTTAGTCTTGAAAATAAATCAGTTTACATTGAAAGATACAGTGTGCATAAGTGCTGTCAAAAAGATGACCATGTGATTTTGATGTACTGTTTACAGTGTATGTCTAGGTAAAACTTTTACTTTAGAATATGGATGAGCCCCACGATTGCCACTGTAGTACAGTTCTTCCTCCAGAGGAAGGAAAATGACAATGCAGACAAAAGCTACTTATTGCTGTCTGATGATGTGCAGGGGATGCTGCAGCAAGTTTAGGTAGGCAGGAAGTGGCTAGAAATGGAACACCAAAAAGGTGCAAAAAAGGATAAATTAGTACATAAAAAAAGCATAAAAAAAGACATAGTAGCTGTTCGTTAGTCTCTGCTCTGGGAAACAATTCAGCAAGGGCTTACATCTACTATAAAATTCCTGATGCAGAAATGCCCCTGAGAGTGCTGGACACATCATTGTGTTTACTTTAATGACAAGGTGCTGCTGAGTAACACTAAATACAGGATTAAATAAAATGGAACTGAACAGTCAACTTTCACGGTTTGCTGAATCCACAAGACACTCATTTTGTTGCTTCAGGCAACAATGGGAGCCTATTTTTTCTCAATATACTATAAGCATTTGTTGGAAGCCACCTCAACATGTGTACCAACATTGTCATTGAAGTCAAATGAGCATTACATTAAGAATTCGAGAGATCATTACATAATGTCCATGTAAATATCACATGGGCATCAAGGGATATTTAATCCGTTTCTCAAGAGCTGCATGGTATTTACAACATTTATATTTTTAATTATTCTATTGTAGAGCTTTTACATTAACACATTGTATTCTAGTTTCATCAGGATTAAGTTCATACATTTGATTCCTTTATGATAATCCTGGGTGTGACTGTATCACAAATAAACTTTTTCAGCCTCATTACTGATTAGATTTCGTATCACCCCCTACAAGGCAAAGTGTTATGCAAAGTTGTGAGTCACTTTGGGAGAAGATTTCTGCCATGACCCTGCCTATAGAAACAGACATGGCTTCTTACATTCTTGTGTTTTCACTAATCTCTTTGCACTTTCTTTAGCTAGAAATGTAGAAAGGTTACCAGAAAGAAACCAGAGAACATCCCTGAATGCTAAACAAAAAAACCCTACCTCCTGCTTAGATGCCTGAGGTGTATCAAACAAACAGAATGTGTTATTTCAGAAGCACAAACATTAAATCAGAAGAGATATGTAATTCAAGGAATTTCAGTACATTCATTCTTGGCAGATTCCTTGTATAAAAACAAAGACTGCGTATCGTTCAATATTGTTCATAATTTTTGCAGTAAAATATGTGTTCGGGTCAGAATAATAATCATGTTGATACAGTGTCAAAACAACATACCTGTAAGAGGAAGAAGAAAAACTATACTTATGTTTACTTTGTGCAAAAATGCTGCTCCCCAGTAAATGCATATATTCAACCATTTAGATTGGTCAAATACCTGTTTACGTGCAGTGGTTACTCCTTCCAGTTCATATATTCTGCAGTGACAGGGAAGCCATGGATCCCCAAATGGCAGGTCTTGTGACACCACCACAGTCCTAAAGGGTAGGCGGCAGAAAGAAGCTGTGAAGATTTGTATAATATCACCTTGTGGCCTGTACCTTGGATATGTCTGCATATTCCCTGGCAGCACTGGATTTATAAGGGTGAACTATCTTATGCAAAAAATTGTGTACAATGACACCATGGAGAACAACTTTTGTGTGGATGGCTGAAAGGGTGGCCTGTCCCATAGCTGAGTGGCTAGGACTTTGGCATTGTTCTTGTCTGGAGACTTCATGTTATTTTGATTCTGCCCTGGAAAATGCCAAAATATACAAAGAAGTCTGCATCATCTATGGGTCTCTTTGCAGAACCAAACATATATAGGTGTATGTAGGAAAAATTCACCTAACTTACAGTTGTATATACTTGACAAACTTGTGAAGAAATTGTTGCTTCAGGAAGCCTATATTTGACCCCAAACGAGGAAAAGATTGATGGAATGCTTTCTTTTTTTAATTAGAATTTTTATTTGCAACCAAAATGCCAAAAAGTCTAGAGTAAAAAGATTCAAAATACAGTGGATATATTAACCCATTGCATTAGAATGAAATACATGATGCCAGATTTAGATGTTATTTGGCATCACCTATCTCCAGTTCTCCTGGAAAGGGGATTGAAGGACCTGGATAAGGCTGTAAATAAATGTTGTGCTGTCTAATTGTGGCTTTTTATTTCGGATTCAGGCCCAGAGAGTCCTGGAAGGAATGGGTGGGCCAGGCACTCCATCCCGCTTTCAGAGCAGAAATTGGTAATGCCTCTGGTGCACCTGCACATTAATAATAAAAGGGCACCTGTCACTGAGCCTGGGGGGACTTGAAGTCTGAGACCAGTAGGCTCAGGAGGGCAGCCTGTGTGGTCGGAGAGTCTAGGAGGTCTTACAAAAATTGAGCTCTGTGGGACCAAGACACACAAAGCTAGAAGGCTAAATTTTGTGTTATGTTGCCATAATGTGAATGACACTGAAATAAACAGCTGCAAGTGTGTTTGATGCTAAATTACCACACCATATACAAATGTAGGACAATACAGATTCCGAAACAAAACATAGGTATGTACAGAACAAAGAAAGGCAAAAAGCCTTGATACAAGTAAAAAAGAGATGGCACCCTGGATACATAGATGTTTTATTATAAAATGGAAAGAAGGAGGAGGGGACGTCAATCCAATGGAATGCTTTCTGATGATTGTACCTCTGGCTTGTGGAGTCAGTATTGTGGAACCAAAGTTAGCAGAACAGCTGGCAGAGGTGATGCAGTGGTATCTAGCAAACTGCTTGTGTATCCTCCATCTCTAAAAGTACCACCTCTTGCCATCTTTACAGAATGTGTAAGAAAGTTTCACAATAAAACAAAAGTTCCAAAGGAAGTGATAGAGAGGTTCACAGAACACCATACTGCAGAAAAATGCTGAATACTGATACTATTTGCATTCATTTTGAATATCCATCATTTGGTTTGGTTTTATTGGAGCTGAATAAACTTGTTGTTTAAGTAAACTTTGTTCTCAATACATACCCGTTGTGTACATAACCAACTGGCTTACATCCAATGGTTGAAAAGCAGTCCATGCACAACGCCCTGCTTGTTGGGGCCCCAACTATTTACCTGTTAATGCCCTTGTGCCCAAGTCCACGTGTCTATTGTGAAAAAGCACCTGATAAACCAAGACAGACTCCAGCCGGTGGAATTGCTAATCGCTGTAAACCCTAACAACTTTCCTATAGACTGATGTTTACATATAAAGCAATAGCCATGAGCCTTTTATAAATGTACACAGTACAGATGTTGTTGGCTCACCAAGGAGTTGGGAAGATGTTTGGTTGAATTTTCATATTACAAATTTGGGCCAGTTTGACAGAATGGACCTTAAACCAGGTTCATGCAAATTTAAGCAATACTATCAACACAACTATCGGTGCCACAGACTCAGAGACAGACGGCTACTTGAGATATAACTGAAATTTATTTAGAGTTGAAACCTAAATTTAAATGTTAGCATCAGTTAGAAAGTGTCTCAGTCTGTCACAAAAGTTATATATATACCATTAGAAATTAATTCTGAATGTTGCTAAAAATTACCAAGAGGATGAAGTCCACAGTGGTCTTTGTGAATAAATGAATTACTTTAGAATTGTTATAAAGAAGGAAAACCATCAAATGTTTGTTTTAACAAGACAAGTAAATCCTTTCTTGAACTCTTAGCAACATGAACAGCGCAGTCATTATGCCAGTCTAATGCCTCCTGTTTATCAGTAAACACTTCCTGAATGAGACTAAAAAGCAGCCTTGGCACATAGGAAATATGAGCCCACATTTTCAAGAAAACCTTTGAGCCAAACAGATGTACTCTATTTATACGCTGGCATGACTATGTACTGTGCCGACTGGCTGGGAGATAGTTATGAAAACAGAGATGATTAATGCCACATATATACACTCAATGGGAGTGGGAACGATGGTTAGTGATCAGCATACACTTAATAATTGTTGTATGCAATGATGATTGTACTGTTATATTCTATGGAGAGCAGAAGAGGGAAGAAAATGAGGAGGCATCCCGCTGTGTCCTTCCCATTAGTTAAAAAAAGCTCATTAATGACCTGGCATGACAAATCGCTAAATTATATTGTGTACAGCTGTACAGATGCTGAAATGATCTTGAAAATTTGTTTTAAGTGACAAAAATCTAGTCTGTGTGTAGCCTAAATCTAAGCAAATTAGCTATGCCAACTGTCAGAATTACTATTCATGTCTATTGTAAAAAAAAGAAAATACAAATTTACATTATGTTCAGTGAATTGATACATTCCAGAAATGTAAAACATTTATAAACAAAACAGAAATATAGTACTTTTAAAAAGCAAATAATAATAATATAGTATAAAATAGCAAATGCACCACAAACAAAAATAACATGTGTTGGCTGTGAAAGAAAAAAAGCAGTGCTATCATTTGACTGGAAAACTTTGTGACTACTTTTTTAGATCTACAGCAAACATTCTGAACAATACTGTAATAAGAATTAATGTCCATTATTCTGTATTCTGAAATGTTAAATCTAAATATGTATTGAGTGAATATGTAATGTTTCAGATTTTACACCAATGTATATCTTATTGGCACAATATAAAGGAAAGAGAACCCATTTATTAGGGAGTGCTAGAAGTGTTGCAATCCCAGCATATCCCACAGAGATCTTACTAAGTATAATAATATGTTAAATAAACAGTATTACAAAGAGTGTGTGCTTTCATTATTTACTCAAATGGCCATCACAAAGTAAAGATAATTGGATTCAGATTGGTAGAATTAAATATCTGATTTAATATACTTTTTGTTCCTTTAACTGTCAAATCCATACAGACATTAGAACACAACAAGTGTCCTGTTCCATCTTATGAATAGCTGAAAAAGAAAATAGATTTCAAAACCTGTGATATCAGTTATTTGCAGCAATAAAGGTTAAATTAAGTTCATTATATTCAGCTGGAAATGGGTTTGATAAAATTACAATCTCTTCCAATGTCTGGATATGTAGTATATGTGCTGCTGACTGCACTGCATTTACCTAGAAGCTCCAAGTGGTGTTTTCTGCCTGTACTTACCCTTCTTTGTCAGTATGTAAAATATTTACTTAGTCTCAGTACAGAAAAAGTGGCACACAGAGCTTTTCTATATATCTTTTTTTAAAGATTGTTGAATTTGAAAAAAGTAATATATATATATATATATATATATATTTTGTTTATAAAAGGGTTGTCTACCTTGTCTAAGCTGATAGAAACAACATTTCTTGGCAGGTACTTTGCTGTTCAGTGAGATTTTCAGGATTTTATGTTAAAACTTTGTCTAAATATTCTATATTTAAGAAAAGGTTCCTATCATGTACATAGTTTAGGGAATAGAGACACAACCCAACCACCACCCTGAGCCTTAAATCCGTACAGAAGACATGGTCCTCGGCTCTGGCAGGAGAAGGACCCCGCTGGGGGGTGCACCAGCCATAGCCGCGGACCACCAAAATTTTCTTGTGAACCATCAGCTGATCTATATTATGCTCCTATGTTGTTTCTTACTTTGTACACTGCAGCAGATCAAACAAATGCACCAGATACATCTGAATTGACTATTGTGAATTTCACATTCACTGCTTTATGAATATAACTTTAGGATTACCAACAGAAACAAGTTATTCAGCCCCATGTATGTGACATTTTATAATTCCAAAGCATTTAAAACCCAATTCTAAACTCTGGCTATATAAATGGTGAATGAAAAAAGGACTATATTTTATTTTAGGGATTGTCACATATTTAAGTACAAAATAAATATAAAATGTTACATGTCACTGAAACCTATTTAGACCTTTACAGGTACTTGGAAAACAAAACTAATCTCAGCACACCTGCAGACTTCTTTTCAAAAGGTGTTACTCTCATCCCTGTGCACACACAACATGCAGGTGCCCTGATGTGTGCAGGTTGTGGCCTGCCACCATGTAACCTGCCTTATTCACTGAGCTATCACAAATGAGTAGTATTCCACAAGCTGGCAAGTTCAAGGGGAACTTCTGTGTGTTTACTGGGATAGTGTTTTGGGTCAGTGAACCAGGATTTGGCTCATAACACTACAGGTGTAATCTAAAGAACAGCTAATCCTTATATTGACATTTCTCCTGTATAAAGCAAAAAAAATCTAATTGATTTACCTGCACAGCCACTTAAGGTGCCCATACACCACAAGAAATGACAATACCTAACTAAATACCAATGACAATTCACTGATACAGTGGAGTTAAAATTGGCTAGGTACACTGAAATCTGTGCACCTTATCAGAAAGATGTTAAGAAAAAGATTTAATTTGAAAGCTCAACAGGACCCTTGATAATTACTGCAATACACTCAGGCTGCATAAAATAATAAATGTATATGGTAATGCTGGACCACAGCTCTCTCACACAAAGCAGAAACCCCTCTCTAGCAGTCTAATATGTCACTCAATTCCCCGAATACTGCTCCAATAAAATGTTGTGTTTTGGAAAGGTGAGCACTATTGATTAGAGCAGCGTTGGGGGTGGTTGGACAAATGAGGGCCATTTAGGGATTGCTGCTTTGTATGGGAACGCTGCAGTCCAACACACATAGGTACCACCATTACAAGGTATTTTAACCCATTGCTGCAGTCCAATATGTATGTACAGTTTGACTACATTTTATTGATAAATGGCAAGTTTACTTGGGCTTTAACCTCCATGCATATGAGTATTTAAATGAATGGCCCAATGTCTTTGCAAGAAGCTTTTATTCACTAAGCTAATCTAAAGGTCCCTATTTAATGTACAGCGCTGCGTAATATGTTGGCGCTATATAAATCCTGTTTAATAATAATAATAATAATAATAATAAAGGTAAATTAGTGAAAAACTTCCAGCTAGTCAAATCATCCTTCCAAGACTTTCCTGCTTAAATCACATTAAACATTTTTACATTGATACACCGTAGGAAGGCGGCAGAAATAGGTAGCTATTCTTTTATATACATTATTTATTGTCAATCAATGCACGCCAAATAAGGGATCAGTTACCAAAGACTTTTTCTAATATAATGCTAATTGAAAATTTCGAATCAGTAGCAGTTGTCCTTACTGAACAGGTCAAATGATATTTGATACATTTTTTTTTTATTTACCTTTATTAAATGTTTTTTTGTTTTTTTTTTTACACATTTGTGCAGGTATTATTGTAGCAAATTATATTTACTTCATGAAATACTATAAAATATGGATTATAACTTGTTATTTGGTACTTACACTGTCTTACGGATATGTGAATGAGAGCTTACTTACCCTATGGCAAACTATAGAGGGTAAAATCTTCCACATATCATACCGCTTGAGATTCATAGTTACAATTAACAAAACAAAAAAAACCCAGACACTAAAGAGACTCTTTAGTAATACTTTGCCTATTTGGTTTGCCTTCTGACACCTTTGAAAATGTTTTTTACTAATCCACGCTCCCTTGCTGCCTCCTCATTCCATCGCTGGAATCACAGAGCTGGCATTCTAGAATGGATTAATACTACATAAAGTACTATAAATATTATTATTATTAATAATAATAATAATGTTAAAAAAGACCATTTCCAATTAACAGAGTTTGGCATTGAAAGTGGTCAATCAACAAGTGTGAGGACAGGCGACAAGGATGCACAGAGCAGTGATTATCAGCAGACATTGTTAAGCTGCGTACACACTGCCAATTTTTGTCGTTGGAAAGGATCTTTCACGATCCTTTCCAACGACAAGGGAGTGCACGATGCATGAACGCTGCTGTACATACAGCACCGTTCATGCTCTATGGAGAGGGGAGGGGGAGAGCGACGGAGCGGCACCCTGCTGCGCGCTCTCCCCTTCACTTTCATTACGATCGGCTGTCGTCCATCGTCCGTGGATCCGGCAGGTCGGTCGTCCGGACGATGGACGACACCGACTGTACACACGGCAGATTTTCGCCCGATAATTGGCCGATGCCGATTATCGGGCGATAAAAATCTGACGTGTGTACGTAGCTTTACTTTGCCCTAAATGAGTAAAGTAAAAGTGTTTTTTTAAAACTAACATCCTGCAAAGTAAAAAATGGTAGTGTTGGGAAATTACAGTATATATTATGTTCTTAATTACCTATAGACAACTCTATGCTTTTTTCCCCCATCATCTATTTAAAAACATGAATAAAATATAAAACGGGGTTCATTACATTACAACTCATATAATTTGGGTCACAGACACGGCCAGAATTGTCTAATAGAGAAGCATCTGTTTTATGATTCGAAGAAATATTTCAGTAAAGTGTCATGGTAGAGTTCCCCTCTTTTTTTTTCTTTTCAATGAAGCTTGCTGTTTTATTTCACCCTACCAGGTATATCATGTTATTTTCAACGAGCCTCTATGTCTTACTTCCATGCTGTTTATCATGTATGTATTATCCTGGTAAATGGTAATTACTTACAGTGCATACTACATATATACTGTCTTGAGATAAACAGTGATTGACATCTATCAACAAATTACTGGTACTTCCCATGATTAGCTCAGTGTATGTAATTTTTATTAATAAATCAGGGGCTGAGAAACTCCCTTTTTGAACATAACTAATTAACATTTGATGAAGGGAAACATAACCTAGGTGGCTTTAGAGGCAATAAAACTCTAGCTGAACCTTCCTAGGTTTGTTGTGGGAATTTTTTATCCATCAAAAGCTATTTAAGGCTGGGGACCACTGCCGACCTGAACCCAGGCAAGATACATTATGATTTCCTGTCTGGCATTGTGGGTTAGAAGTTTGGACCTTGCTACTTTCCACTTGCTGGCTAACTTTCTTCACTGATGTTTTCCTCACAAACCCACAAGACTTTTTAAACTGAGCAAAAGTATTGTGCAGTCTTCTAGTGAGTAAACTTACCAGTAGTTTATTAACCTCTACCTAGAACTGTGATTTGTCCTCCCACTTTTTCTACTCTGTCAGAAACTTGGTACAAGTCAGATCTCAAGATGCTGATATCCAATGGTGGCTGACAAGGCCTGTGGTGGCTCTGATTGATCAGCTCATGGGTAAGTGAAGTATTACTATTGTTACTATTATCATTAGTTGCATTATCTTTGGTATTACTAAAGAAATGCAAAATATTTGTTTGCTTTTCTCGCTTGTGCACTCATTATGGGTTTATTTCATTTGAATCAAGACTAAACAAGAAAAATGATAGTTATCAAAGTCAAACTATTTGAATAAATATAACAGTTAAAGAAAATATAAAGTTAAGGTCATACTTAAATAACAGAGCATCTGAGAAATAAACAAAATAGAACAATCGAATGAGAATCAGTATTCACGGAGCGGGGTGACTGTTGTAATGGTGGAAACAATACTAAAGCATATGGCTCGGCAATGGTTGCCTCATACAACTTAAGACTACACTGTCGTCATGCTGCGCCTCCCTTGTTTTTCTGTCTCTAGTACAGTTTGTAAATTTAGTGCAATATAAAGGCGAAAATTGTCATTCAAAATATAGGAATTTATTAGAATATTATTTTTGTTTTATTATTAATAAAACATCAAAATTGCAATTGTCCAAATTTTTCTGTGGACCACGGGTTGGTGACTGCTGCTCTATAAAACTACCTTACTACTTCAGCTATGTTCATTCTTACAAGGCATATCGCACTAAAGAGCCTTTACTTCACACATGGTATTGATCTTCATTTTACTGACTGGATAATAGTTCAATGATGATTCCTTAAAGGTTAGCCTATACATTGCGTTTTGTGCTTTGGAAAGCTATTTATAAAAGTTTCTAAAAAAAAAAAAAAAAAAAAAATAAGAAAAAAAAACCTTTTTAAGTCTCAATTTTAATGATTCTCAAAAGTAGACATTCCCCGTGTTTGGTTCTGTTTCTGTTGTCCTACAGCTCTCAGAAGAAAACAACAGGTAACAGAAGATGAGCCTGTATATTGTTATGGACAGGTAATTACATTTTAAAGGTCATCAGGGTTCACTGGCTGCCAAACTGCCCATTTACAGTTATGTACCGCCCATGTACCTAATGACAGGATAACCCTGTCATTAGGTACAAAGGAATCGAATGGGTTAGATTTGACCTACCTGTATGAGGGTGAGTAAGGGTAACAAGCAGAGGACAATAGGCTGTGTGTGCTGTCAGGCTTATTGATGGTTGGACAATGCCAACTTTAAGTTGTGTCAGGTAGAAAAAAAAAAGCAAGAAAGTAATGCATCGTTGGAATGCAACAGCACTGGCCAGAACAGCAGATTAAAATAAAGCATAATAGTAGACATTACAGCCAAATGAGCAAACAAAATGGAAAAGCACATTGCAGGAGAGCAGACTTATGAATGGCTAAATGAGAGTTTCCCCATCAGTGAGGACAGCTGCATTAATCTTTTAGGCATGTGGTATACAAGTCATCCAGAAATAAGAGCAAAGCATTTAAATTCAAAGTACATAGAATTCTTTCCAGCAAATCTTCATATATTTATTTTATGGCACCAGTTATATGTGGCACATCAATCTGTACAACAAAGACTGACTTCTTGCATAATATGAAATGGCAAAGGGGCATCACATTTATTTACTTCAAAATTCCATGAAATATTACAGCATTGCTCCAATAGAACAACAGGATTAGGTATGTCATTTAAAAGCACAGACAATAGCACACTTAGTGCCCATATGAATGTACATAAGGCTACTTACACATGTGCAATAATTACCGTTGGAAAGGATCTTTCACGACTAACTACTGCACGATGCATGAACGAGCTCTGTACATACAGCACTATTCTACTCTATGGAGAGGGGAGGGGGAGAACTACAGAGCGGCACCCCGCTGCATTCTCTCTCCCTTCACTTCCATTACAATTGTTTTTCATTCATCGTCTGTGGATACGCCAGGATGGTCGTTCAGGAGATGGACGACGAGCCCTATACACATGCAAGGTTCTCATCCGATATCAGCCCTCAGCTGATTATCGGACGAGAAATATTGCACGTGTGCACCTAGCCTAACTCTAAGGACTCGATTTATAAAGCATGGAAAATGACGTTCCCACAAACATTCCGTGGTAGGAATCAGTTATTGTCATTGAAACACATGGACCTGGAAGAGTCTCATAAGGAAATGTTTGCCGGAATGTCAGATTTTAACCTTTATCTACTACCTAAAAAAGACACACATATGGGGCACCTTCAGACCTGCTTCAGGATTAGGAAGTCCATGCGGCTCCTAACAGCTGGCACCTTTCCACCTTGGTCATTCACGCTGCAGCGCTGGTATTTTGACAATCAATTAATGAACCGCCTACATATCTATCTCACTACAGGTCTATGTCCTGATGTATGAATTCCGTCTCTATGTAATAGGCTGTCACTCTAAATAGTGCCAAAAGACTTGGAATTTCCTCTTGAAATGACTGTTGCTGGTTAGTCTGGTCCTTCAACTCTACAGCTACAGCCTGGTGTTGGCTGCTCCATTTGTGAACAAAAACTGAACACCATCATATTGTAAGTCCCAATAAAACCTAACCTAAGTTATCAATTGCAAAAGTATGTAAAGTATGTATCAAGGCATGGAACCTCTGTATTCTTGGTAATAAATTCTGACTTTTCAGCCTGCTTGCAGCAATTAAGCTTGTTCTTATTTAAAGTTTCACTCATATTAGATATCAAATCTGGCACATGATTCAAATTATTTTGGTAGATATAGTAACACCATACAAATGAGCTTTAAACAAGTGGTAAGCATAAATTTATTGGATTGTTACACTGCAAGTATATACATTGAAGAAATGGCTTCTAATCCACAAGCTGACAGTGGTTATCCATCACTGGCCGATTGATATCTAAAAACTGCAAGTCACTTTCCAGTGACAATCAATGGGTTTAGTAGCATCCAGGTATGGAGTGTCAGCAGTCAGGTATGCAGGCGATCAGGCTGAATAGCCATCCTATGGACTGAGGCACTAATCAAATATTAAAACTTACTGGTAAGTTCATTGACTGAACAATCCTGGCACAATGTGTGTCTGCATAACTATATTATAAACATTGACAGACTGAAAGAAGCTCCAAGGAGAGAAACTGGTATGAATGACCAATGTACCGTGTACAGAACCACCAAAATATTGCAGATTACACAAATTATCATAATAATTAAAGGTGACTTCACTGCAGTAATGGATTTTTTATCTCTTTTACAGAGCCCTATTCTTTAGAAATTCAGAAAAAAAGCCCACAAGGTAGCAGTATTTTTTAAACTCCTACCCTTCATAACGGCCAGTAATACTTTCTATACTTTCAAGTAGGTGCACAGCTTTATCAAATCAGTGAAAGCCTTTGGTGCATTGTCCTGCATTCTGCTTATCATGAAACTAAGCTAACACACCAGGATAACAACATTTTCTCAAATATCTAAAAATTTATTTTAAGCTCAATGAGATTAGGAAAAAGCAGTAATTGCTTATCCTTGTCAAAAAATTTTGTGAATCGAGCTTAGAGAGTATTAACCCAACCGCTATGAACACGAACATTTTCACACCCTTTCCTTCCCCTTTCCATTTTTAAAGGAAACCAGTTCTAAGAACTGCTGAGGCTTCAATTGCAGACTTCTCTTTATTTGAATATTAGTTGCCTATCTGTCAAGTAGAACCTTTTCTTTTAGTACCTTGACTCACTACACTGGAACAAGTATGCTGATGGAAACTTCTGATTATAATCCTACTTTTCTGACCCGCAATTGTTTTGTGGGTTAGTGATTCTAAGTAGGGAATCCATTATTGAAGCCCAAAAAAACAGCAAGATATCTAGCATTGTAGGGGGCAGCAATGTTATCCCTAACATTTTTCTTTAGATAAATATCTAAAATCTTATATACTGTACTTTAAAAATCAGACCAAATATTTTGCTTGTGGTCATACAGAAGAAATCTGTAAACCATGCACTGTTGGAATCTACTGAGGACCAGTCAAAATAACTTTGGTATAGTGACTTTAAAATTTGGCTCAGAGATTTGTTAAAGGCTGTAGATGTAAAATGGCCTTACTACGTACATTACAGATTAAAAAAAAACTGGAAGAGCCAATGTTACATTGCTTACTAAAATAAGTAGTGCCAGTCTACTTTCTGGCTACAAGAGCCCTATCAGAAGAAAGGTTAAGAATACAAGATCCCCGACACATCCTCTCTGCCTGCCTTTCTCCTAATCCTGCACAAACTAAGGTGAGGTATGTGTGGCTTTCACTAGGACCGGCCTCCAAATATTCCTCCAAGAACTACAGCCAGTATAATTTAAGTCCACTTGTTCATCAATAAAATGCTTTGTTTTTTCTGCTAATTAATTTTATTTTTTTTCCAAAAGGTAAATATTTTAACAAGAGAAATCCACTGACATGTTTGCCTAAAATGATGTGCTTATTTATACTTGCAAAACAAATTATAGCATAATGCATCAAAGAAGTGCAAGTATTGATATCCAAGTATTAAGGCTTCAAAAACAGAAAAATCAACAAAGAAATTATTCCTCTCTTACTGTTTAAATCCAGATAACTGCAAAACAAAATTTAAAGCCACAAATACTCCACAAGTATAAAAAGAATTATATACCTAAAGCAGCCCTATACTCACAATGGGATTTAGTAGAAAGAGGACCCTATGGAAATCAATTATATAGTTAAGCCAAAGTGGTAAAGGTGGCATGGTTCTGACAAAGACTCCTCTCCCACAAAACATACATGATGACTACAAAAAGGTAAAAGAAAACCGAATACTGAAAAAAGAAAGAAATACTGGAACTATTCTTATGTATTAACGTTGCTAGACTCACCTGCTAGCTTCTGAAAATTGAAGCTTTGGTGGATGGGTTCCAGCAATATGCAGTGTAAAGCGTGTAGTCCCTAGGTTATACTGGGTGAATTTTATTTCAAATTCCACACAACCAAATGCTATAGCTAGTTTAAGACTACACTGAAAATTAAAGCAGACACACTCCAGACACAGCCAAGTAGCACTGTTTAAAAACTAAATAACATTAAACATCAAAAATTGATCCCACTGTATTTCCTTTCCATTCCTGATATGAAATCTATAGTCCTATTCATTGCTATACTTGTGCAATTCTAATGCCTCCTCTTCTTATTCATTACAAAACGGCCAAATGAATGGCCAAGGGGACACAGGGTGTAAAATGACATATAATGTAAAATGGAACAGTACCTGAGACCCTGAGAAAAAAAAAAGATTTCAAACCAGGAAGGGGTTGGAAGTACAGCAGGAGCTGTACTATTCAGCAGAAATCAAACTGATATTGAAGAATAGTGCCAAGCAGACATGAATTATACCTCAAAAAAGATGACTTTTCTTGACACAGTGGGAAAAATAAACACCGTGCCTAAAGTTCTACTTTAAATTTCTTCTCTTTTTGACGATTTGACTCTTTGGCAGAATCCTCACTTGAAACACAAATTTGTGTGGTGCTAATAGGATAATAGACAACAAAGTTATATCTCAGAAGCAAACAAATTAAATCACCAATAGGCATAACTTCAAATCAAGGGGTCCTTTTACAGAGTTTTTTATTGGACCCCCCGTGAACACTCTGTGTTACACCTGTTCGTGTTATTTATGAGGCAAAAAATGTACCATGTCCAAATCCAGGTAGACAATAATTGGTTTCCGCTGATGCCAACTTCACAGCTCTGGTTATTTGGGACCGTAGTGCAATTAATCCTAGTGTGTATATCTAGCTAAAATGGTTTCTACTTATGATAAAAACTGCCAATTGAACACTGTGATCCAGGACACAGTTGGAGAAATTTTTCTTAAATTACTGTCCTACATACAACATTTTACCTTCCAGTAAGTGAAACAATTTATATACAGCAACAGACCTAAACTTTGGCCTGTTTGGTCAGAACTAGAAACCTCAAATGAAATTATTTATCAGTTTTTGAGATTCTATATGATGCTTTTTTCTCTTCTGGAAAACTGTCTTATGCATACAGGTTAATATCAGGGAGCTGGCCAAGATTAGTTGAAGCTAATCACAGATAAGGGAAAGCAGGAGAGATCAATAAATAGGGACAGCATGGTTCCAAAGACTTTTCTGTACACCAGCCAGTCTTTTCCTCTAGAACTGAGAAAACAGTAATGGTAGATACAGTTTGGAATTTGTGTTATATTTACATATACACTGATTTCCAATGCTGAGATTGTTTAAACCAGCGGTCGCCACTGGTGGTCCACAGGAAGATTTTGGGGGTCCGCCACTTTGGTTGGTGCACCCCCGAGTAGGGTCAGGAGAAGGACCCCACTGGGGGGATGCACTGGCCAGAGCCGCAGACCAAATCCCTCATATAAATCCCTGGCTCAAGGAAGTGGTCGGGCTGTGTTTCACGACACAACCCGCCCACTCGCCTATCACAGGCTCAGATCTGCCATGGCAGAGTGGACAGGGTTATGGCATTATAACATCACAACGGGGGAGGTTCCTCCCCTTTAATTGACAATCGGCTACCTGCGCATACGCAGTCAGGAGTCAGAAATTTAAGTGGTCGGCGCAATCAAAAAGGTTGGCGACCGCTGGTATAAATGACCTTCCTAGTGAGACTGCTGATCCAGGGAACATCCGATTGGCAAACATTGTTGCTAAAAAAGTTGGAGCAAATTGTACTAGGGTTTTTTTGCCTTCCTCTGGATCAACTATGTCTATGTCAGCACTGCATAATATGTTGGCACTATATAAATGGTTTATTATTATTAATATTATAATTATTAATAATAATATTAAAGATATAAGGTTTATATCTGGGATATGTTTTTTTTCCCCAGTGGTTAAACTTGATGGACTTTTTTCAACCTAACCATGTAACTATGGTAATACCTAGACCTACTCTTGCATTGGAAAGCTGCCAAACTTACACATTTCAAATTGAGCTAGTTATCCTTTTTTTTGCTCAGTTTATTGCCAGTGTTGTCAGGAACAGCCAGAAATATTGTCATGCAGGTATAATGGACCTGTACATACAAAGATACCAAAACTCAAGAAGCTGTGTATAGCCAACAACCAGACATCTTCCTGTGATCAGTCAAAATCAATGCATATAAAAATAATTTTGAATGTTCTAAAGTAATCTTGGCCCAATCAAACTAAAGGTGATTTAGATAGAAAGATATACTTGCCTCTAGAAAAAGAAATGGTATGGTAAAAGAAAAATACAGGAAGTAATGCTTCCACTTTCAAAGTCGATTGAATATGTTACACTGAAAATACAGCTGCAGTTAACATGCCTAAAAAGAGAAAAGTGAGATTTTATCTGTAAAACGCGTCACGTTCCCCACACGCACACAGATAATTACTGTCCATCATGAGCGAGTCTTCAAGTGTGGAGTTATTGGATGGTCAGCCCCAGGATCTGGTTAGACAGCATTTCTTTGTTCAGACAAAGCAGGTTGCTATGATCACCTGCAGAGAGATGTGGGAGATTCAGTAATATGGATAATAATTTGCTCCTGGCACTAACAAATCTTCCTGAGCTGGCAGATGTCCAGGGTAAAGGTGTAATATACTGGAAATGAGTTTCTTTATTTTCTGAAAGCAGCACTACAACCCATAAATTTATACATCAAGAAAGAGCAGGTCATGTGTATCCCTAAAGTTATTTTGGATATGGAAATGGTATTGTATATTGTACTTTTTCCTTCAAGTGATCACAGAGATCAGGGTTTAAGAAAGATCATTGCATTTGTTAACATGTGATTTATATATATATATATATAAATATATATATAAACTAAGAATGTATATTTGTGTAACTCTCATATTTCTACCTACATGCTGGGTAATGTTTTTCCAATCTTTGTATTTAATATACATTCTTTGACGGGCTGCTTGAGTATCACAGCTCATCTCCTTGTATGCTGAGATAAAGCCATGTACACATACATAATAAACTCCCTACAGACTGTTAGCCAGTCTGATTACATTCTCATGAATATAAAAAAATATAGGATGATTTAAAAGCATCTCTTATCTTTTGCTGCATGTCCTGCACATATTTGCGGGCACTTCTTTTCTCATACATATTGCATACACTTCAGCAAGTTTCCTGAGAGTGGCAACAGTAGCAGAGCCTTCGTAGTTCAATTTGGAAGAAGGTGCAACAGAATGACAGCACAATATCACATATAAGCAGGGCTGCCATATAGGGGGGATTCTTCTGTACCAGAACCAAATCAAAAGAATTTGACTTTTGCAATGCTGGAACTCTTAGACATTTTATACATAAATAGAGGGAATATGGGAATACAGAATATGGGATAAAGAGTAGTGTATAATGCAGATACCTGCAGAAGGATCCAGAATTCATCTGTCAGAATTACCAGCTAATAATTTAATGATACCTACAGATTGTAACTAAAAATTACCTATTTTTTCTTATGTTATGTTAACAAAAAAATGTTATGTTAAAGGTTATTTGATATTTTAGTAATTGGGTTTACATATACTTCAAGTTACCATTATATAAATGTCTACTTAGGCAATGACGATTTAATCTAGAATTAACCAGGACAGTTAATAAATGGCCATTTTAGCTAAAAGTTACCTTGCTTAACATCAAACCTATTTATTTAATTTTAGTGTGATTGAACTTGCTTGAAGATTAATTGACAAATATTGTACACTGTACAAGTTTATATGCTGATGATTTATGATTGTTAGGTTTTTGCATACCATTTTACAAATCAACATGTACGATTCTGTAATATTGTATTTCCAGTATAATAGTCTGGATTTGTAGGCTGTCTCACTGATATAAAATAGAGTTGGAGGCCTTATCTTGCAGTATACAGATGGTTTCCCTTATTGGAGTAGTTAGGTAATAGAACAGCCTATGCATATCAAAAAAGTAGCAAAGGTTGATGTCTAGGGGTCTTTGTTGTGCTTGGGACTCCATAGATGTAGGTGCAACAAAATAGACAAATAACAGTGCCAGAACACTTTGCATGTTCTTTAAAGTAAATGTGTGTGTAGAACCAAGACAAAGCAAACTGTGATTTGCATTAAAGCAAAACTGGCATTACTTTTAGAAAATGGAGAGCTATCAGAACAGTCAGCATGGACAGATATACTGTAGGTAGCCTAGGTTCTATGTAGATAATAACTTCTTCTGTAACTATTTAGCCTTTCATGTCTACTTCACTTTAACATGAACGGAAGCCCCAGTTGTAAATCTCGGCATGGGATAATACATACCTTTATCAGCATATCTATGGATTCAATAACCATTCTGGTATGTGTTTTCCCTGAAGGTAATTTTTGCTTATACAATGTCATTGTAATATGGTCATTTTAGATTGCCTACACTTTTTCATATACTTGATCTTTTCACCTGGCTTAAAAGGTCTTTAACTATCTAGCATGGGTGATTACTCCCCCATCCCACATCCAATGAGGTTCTTTCCCTAAACTACAGTAAATTATATACTATATTGTGGAAACCCAATACATAGCTGATTACATGCTTTACACATTTTTTTCTCTTCATTTAACAGCATCATATTTACACAAACTAATGAATGTCATTCTTAGGTATAGACATTCCTTGTATGTTTGGCTAGGCTTTCATATCAGCTGATGAGACAGGTGACCTGAACTTTCCTGCCATAAGCACAGAGCACCGTGTTCACTACAGTGTCAAGTGCTAACAGAAAGCAAATATTTAGTTTGTCCCCAGGGTATTAAAACAAAGATGACTACAAAGTTGCGTTATATTTAAATATCTGGAATTGCACTTTATCTATCAATAAAGGACTCATTAATCATAAAAATACACTGATAAGGGACAAGGGTAAACAATGTGCATGACTTCAGGAACCAGCTTATTCCCAGGAATAATATTTAAAAGAAAAAAAAAGTCTAGTATATCAAACAATTGTATTGTTGAAAGTGCATTCTTGTCCGGAATAAAATTTAGCATTTTCCCTAAATTTCTTTTCCTTTTAAAAAGAAAAGGTCACCAGGACCAAATTAGAGGGTGGATCCTTGACAAGGGTAGAGACGAAGAAGACATCCTTACCTCTGCTTCCAGCTTACCACCACTCTTCTCCTGACTGATAACCTTAAATAACCACAGAGACCTGTTCTTGGGGCAAACTGGCCATACCAGCCTTTTCTTAACATAACAAAATCACTTTCTTTTATCCTTTATAGCAAAACATTGTTCAAACAACCAGGTACATTTACCCATTTTAAAGGTTTTGAAGGTCCATGACTGTACTATTCTATCACCACCATTTTATGGATACTCCTATTCACCACAAAGGCCCCCAGACGCGACCACACAGACTCGGGGACAGTTTACAGATATCCCACAGCTCCCACCGGGCCTGGCGACAACCCAGTGTCCCATGAGGCCCCCCACTTCCAGAACTCCATACCCTGATGGGTTCCCCACCGCTCACTACTATCCATCCCCACTCTCCCAGACCCGCAAAAATCACCAAGCTGAATGACAATGAGCAAACCTAACTCCCGAACCCAAACATGGGGACGGTGGGTGGGAAAACTTCTCCTACTTCTTTCAAAGGGTGTTCTGACCTCTCCTCTCCTGCTGATCTTTTTATCTGCTGTTCCTTGACCCCTCCTAATTTACAGCCCCACCTATCACCCCATATCCTCCATCACCACCTCCCCATAACCTTAACCCTTTCCTGCCTTGCCCCTCACCCTGTCATGTTGCCCCCCAGCTCATTCCCCTTTTCCCTTAGATCCAGGCCTTCTTTACACAGGGATGCAGACAGCATAGAAAAAATGGATAGAGTTTCAATCTGTTCTATACTCAAGCCTAAAAAAATAAATAAGTTTTGACTAGAGAACATTTAAGGCTTTTTAAAATATATTTATGAAGTATAGTAGTTACGGGTAAGTGGCTGAAATTTAAATTAACAAATGATAAATTTATCATGTGGATGAGCAATATTTTAAAGTTGTTGAAAGAACAAAAACAGACTTAAAAGTAAAATATGTACAATGGTCCTGATTTTTTAAAGGTCTCCAAGGCTGGAGAAGATACACTTTTTATTCAGTGAAGCTGGTTGACTCAACAAACCTAGACTGGATCTGGTCCAGGATTGCAAACATGCTAGAAAATGACGATGAAGAAATCTATTCCAGGTTTGCTGGATCACCCAGCTTCACAGATCAAAGTGTATACTCTCTATTGGAGAGCTCTAATATAAAATGTGTTCAAATAACACAAGCTAGACTTAAAGAAGAGAAACTGTGTTTAAAACGTATTAGGTCCCATTCCCAAAATTGCACTGTGTTGGTGTGCAATAACCTGCTTTCATTCCCACAATCTAATAATTTGAAAAGTCTGGATGATGCCCCAAAAAGCTGGATGTATTATTTACAGCATGTTAGTGTATTGTTCCACCACAGTCTACATCTGATGGCAAAATACATTGTAATGCCATTCGGAATATATAGCAGGTAAAGATGTTGGGGTGGCTTATAACAATTTTCTACAGCTTTTATGAATATGTGAATAGTTGAATAGACATAGTCAGGGCACTGCAGAACCTATAAAAAAAAGATTTATGTTTACAGAACATGACATAGCACATTCCTCATACAAGAAAAGATGTCAGGTATTGCTATGAATATCTATGTAACTAGACCATAGGCTTTCTAATTGCTTTTCACAAAGGGAAATCATTTCACTCTTCCACGTGCCTTATTTAAGGGCCACAAGTCTGAATTACACCTTTGCACTTTCACAGAATGGTATGTTTGTATAGAACAGTGTCTCTATTTACTAATTTACCTATTAAAATTCTCACTATTGATTTTTTTTTTTTTTTTTACTGAGGGCTCTCTTTGACTATATAAAATGTACATCCATGATGTCATGTGAAGTGCTGAAATATTTACCATGCATTAGGGCCCCTTCAGACCTTTCTGGTCCGTTTGTTGTAGATAGGATGGATAAACTACACAGTATAATGGGGGCAGGTGAAATAGAAGTGCTTTAAAGCAGATCTAAACCTGGTGTATTTACTAACCTGTTCCTTTTGCATAATGGGCACCGCCATCTTCGTCTTCTACATTCCAATATTCGGCAGGCAGATAAGAATGCTTAAGGCAGAAAGGACATTGTGTGCCCCTTTCTGCAATAAAGTCCTGCCTGATGCAAATTTTGTAATAGGAATTAGGAGGAATGGACGATTCCTATTATATCAAACATACATGCAAAATGTGCAGAATAATATAATTATATTCATTAATCCAAATTACGAGAATAGCTTCTTAATGAAGTATGACAACTTCCTTCACCTGCTTACTGTGGACCAAGTGTTCTTTGCAATGTGTCTTCCCACTAATAATTAAATTTGAGTTCCAGGGTGTAAATACTGGGAGTATAAAAGTACTTAATTTTGGGGGGGGTCAGGTTCTGTTTTATTTATTTTTCACATTACTGCACTCACATGTAGTATGGAGGGGGGGGGTCTGCAGTGCCAGTCTTGTGGTACCGAGTGTACTTGTGTCTTGGGTAGAAACAGTGAACAGCACTTCAAAGTAGTGTACAATATCCCGCATTGTAGGTGCAAAAACACAGTTTATTACATTGCTTGGGTTAACAATTAACTTACCTTCCCTCCTTTTGGTCTGTTAAACATGATATTCACTTTTTATTTCATTTCATTTTATTTCATTATGCGATACATTAAGACTGCAAAACACCTTCCCCCTATGCTATGGCAAATATTGTTTAACACAATCCCAGGAAGTTAGTGCTGCTCTTTTCCTGCCTTTTATTCCAGAGTGTGAATATTAAAGAGGAAGTAAACTCAAAAGGGCAAAAAAAAAAAAAATACACTTACCTTCAATCCCGCAGGGAAGTCTTATTGCTCTGGGCCTTTCCTGCATCGGGTCCCGCCATCTTCTCTTCCTGTTCTTCATCCTACGTCACCCGTCAGAGGCGTGAAATCGGGTTAAGTAGGATGAAAAAAATTGCAAATCTCACTGCGCATTTTCTCTTTACTGGGCAGTGCTGCGCCCTTTTTTTTTTTTTTTTTTTTAAAGGATGTTGTGCCTAAGGAAAAAAAAAATGACCCTACATAAAAGGGGGTTGTCTACCCTTTTATGTAAAGTGAAAACTCTCAGTTTAGGTACGCTTTAAGGGGTTGATGATTTCTGTATATCTACAATGAAAATTTGTTTTTATTTGCTGCTTGGTAACTGCAAATTTGCTGTTTTGCTGTGCTGTTTAAACCTTTAACTTTACATTAGGGCTCCTTTAGCTTTATAATAAGGGGTCAAAGTGCATCTGCTGTGTCTGTTTTCACTTGAGGATCGGTTAAGGAACTTTTTGTGCACTTTTGACATTATTGATTAGCACTGGAGCACTTTTCCTACACTGCAACATGTAATAGTTTTTTTGTTGTTTTTATTTTTAATTCTGCACAGTGATTTAAGAATTATAAAGGAGAATGTTAGAAGGAATATCTAGTTTAAAATGATAGATTTTTGTGCACATATTTTTAGGGATTGTTGTTGGTCTTTATTTACTCTGCATTTAATATATTGTTTCATGTTCTATGATTATGCTTATCCTGGTGAAATGTTTTAGGCCATGTTTTCAAATTTGTTCAGTTCCACAATGTTTGTGGGTTTTTTTCCAAGACCTGCTGGTTGTGATTCCCCAACAAGGCCAGTCCATAACTCATCATTACTTCGATTTGCTGACATGGCTCGTATTATTACCATTCGGAGTTACATTTTTTAAAAAGACAGCCTCACATTCTCTTCAAGCACACCTTGATAATATGAAGAATTCATTGTTGACTTGAAGTCTACAATCTACCAAATCCATGAAACACCAAAGCAACCCCAAATAATATTTCCTCCACCATTGATTACATTTGGTACAAGCTTCCTCTAATATATTGATGTCTATTGCTACTGTGACCAATTAATTCTGTTCCTAATTAATCAGTCTAAAGTTCATTATTCCAGAGGGCCTGGTTTTTGCCTATATGTTCAAAAGCAAACTGCAGTCTTGCTTGAATGTCATTTAAGACAGCAAAAGCTTTATCCTTACACACCTCCTATTCAAAGTAAATGGGTAAAATTTCTATGTGAATGTGGATGCATGCATCGATTGTGACAAGACATTCTGGATGAATTTTCTTAGCATCAATGGTCTTGGGTTGGGCTGGCTAATCACAGATCAACAATTAAAAATCTATACCCCTTGCAGATTTTGTTCCTTTCTGTGGAGTGATTCATTTTATCATTAATCATTCGCCAATCATTTATTATTACTTGCTAGACATATAACTATCTAAAACCTTTTTTTCTAAAGGACTTTAAAATCTGTTGATCTTGGCCTAATAACACCACACACATCAATGGCAAAAAGAGAACACCAGTCAAGTCCAGTGATATATATCTACCTGGACATATATAGCTAAAACAGCTTTCACCAGAATATACTCTGTACTTTCAATCATTTTCATGATGAGAATAAATCCTCTATGCCAGTTTTTTTTTTTTCGTTTTTTTTCATTTGTTCAAGTATATCATCTTTATCTGTATGCACCATTTACATGGATATTCGGTGTTTGTTTCATTATGCTAGAAAAACTCAACAGTTTCCAGGAGGACTATTTTCTTTTTCATAATACTATATTTTCATATTTGACTCAATTTAAACTTAGCATCTTGTAACCCACTGTCAGTATAGGAAGTTTTTGAATAGTAATAGAATATAGAAAGTAATAATTTTTTTTTTATAATAATACCATAACCACTTTTGAATAGACAAACAGCAAACTTCTCCATATCAAATGAATAATCTATATAATAGAAAGTACCTGTGGAACATGAAAAATGAAACAATAGCCTTAGACTGAGATTCCTTGCTCTGCATCTCAATGTATTTTCTGTAAAAGCCAATGTGCGCCCTCTAGTGGTCTATTTGCAAGCACATGTTTGTACAATCAGGCCAATGGTAGCCTATTATACTAAAATATACAAAAAAGTAAAACATGTAAGTATAATAAACAAATTAAATATAAACAAAAATATTAAACATATCTTATAGCAGGTAGGTAAACAGAGTCACATAAGCTGCCGTTTATGTTTTTGGCATTTGGCTTATTTATTAAAGCTCTCCAAGGCTGGAGAGGATACACTTTCATTAGTGAAGCTGGGTGATCCAGTAAACCTGGAATGGATCTCGTGCAGGATTCAAAACATTTGCTAGCAAAAAGCAAATAACTTTCTAATTAACTTGATAAGAAATCCATTTCAAGTTTGCTGGATCAACCAGCTTCACTGATGAAAGTGTATCCTCTGCAGCCTTGGGGAGCTTTAATAAATAAGGCCCAATGGCTGCAATGCTATATTAGACCAATATCACCCACTGGTGTTACCATTGTCTAAGGACTTCCAATAAAGTATGGAAACTGACATTGCAGAAAATGCCAGTTGAATGGCTGCCATGTTTCTTGAGTAATCCTTGGAAATAGAGTCACCAGCCTGGAACAAGCAGAAAACTTGGGATTTTTGACATTTGGAAAAAAGAATATTGTCATCAGAAACAACCTGGCAATAGGAGTTTTGAGACAGATGACAGCTTTACCCTGTGTCTGGTGTTCTTAATAGTACATTTCAATGTTTGTTTGTTTTTTTTTTGCCGGTCAAGATATTCAAGATCTAAACATGTTTATGTAACTTCAAAAGCTTTTGTCAATCTATTTTTATCATGCAGCTTTAATTATAGTAATATTAAGTGGTCTTGCTCCTAAAGAGTACCTAAACTCAGAATTTTCACTTTACAAAAAAAGGTGGACAAGCCTTTTATGTAAGGTAAAAATTCTGTTTGTTTGTTTTTTTAAGTGCAACACCCTTTTTTTTATAAAAAAAGAGTGCAGCACCGCGATCAAGAATGAATAGGAGCACAAAGCCTCCTGGGATACTGACGCCAGGCATCCCGGGAGGCTCTTGGGTGCTTCCAGAAGAGAAGACGAAGATGCCGGTGCCTGAAGCGCTAGTTTCAGGACGGATGCTGGGATAACACGAGACCCGATGCAGGGCACCCCTGGAGTGATCGGACTGCTCTGCTGGATTAAAGGTACGTGTGTTTTTTATTTTTTTGAGTTTTGAATTTAGTTCCTCTTTAAGGTCCCTGCAGTCACTTCCAATTGTAGCGTGACAACTGTCTGCAAGTTGTGCTTCTCCTTTGCCAACTTGTCACAAGCCCCCCTGTGATTGAAATGTCATTAGGATACAATTTAATAGTAAATAGGACTCCTTGGTTATTGTTCAAAGTAAAAAAGACATCTTACACATTGGGCCTGATTTATCAGAGCTCTCCAAGGCTGGAGAGGATACACTTTCATCAGTGAAGCAAGATAATCAAAACAGCTATCTTATCATGGGGTGTAAGCATGGGGTTGTGGGGGGATGTTAATTTGATTATTCAGAGGTTGCAAGGGGCACCTTGAGCAATGAGCAGTTTGTTTCTGTCAGGTCAGTATAAGTGACCCACAATTATCTTTTTAGCTATTTGTAGGCGATGACAGTCTTCCAACTGGCCATTATTGTTCCTAATAAATACCACACTAATGTATTGAGAGTCCGTGATATAATATTTATAGCAGCGGTTCCCCCATGTTAAGCTGGAAACACTAGGTACACTGGTTTATGAGTGTGTGTCATGCTCAATGTTTCCACTAGCTGGTGCTATGTTTGTTTATATTAACAATCCATACATCTGCACTCTCTGCCAATCACAGCTAAACATAGAAATACTGTAACACACTAAAACCAATGAAAACACGCGCACAATGAAGTGAAAACGAGCACAGCACCATCTACTGGACATAGGATTCTTCATATATATTTGGACATACCAGTCCTCATATTAGCTGCAACCCCACCTTCTGCTTTCCATGTACACCTGTTGTAAGGGTGGCTCCTTACCAGCAGTTCCATGACAGTGCCTTTTTCACAAGACCAGAAACAAGATGTGGGGATAAAAGACTTCCCCACTCTCCTGCACAAGCCTCACGCTGTCTGGCCTTTTACAGGAAAGGGGTGAGTGAGCAGTTCACCATTCAGTGCGGGGACATGAGGTTGGTATGCAGGATTTATGCTAATCCCAGGCACAAGCTAGGGTTACCAGGTATTTTTTTCAAAGGATTTGAAAATGACTTATGCTTACATTTGTATGAGATTTTAGTGATTGTGTTTATATGCATTTTATGCTAAAATGATTTTTATTATTATACATTGGATAAATCTATGGGTCTGGCAACACCATCCAACTGTTTATTATAATTGAAAACAGAGTTCTAGGCACACTGTGATATTCATTGATAAATCCATGAAAGAACAATGTTGTTGTCTTTGCTTTTTGATGCTGGAAGCATAAATATAGATGGTAATTGTTTCTTTTAGAGGTGCAACAGCTCTAAAGTCCTATCAGGTACAGCAAATCTAACTATTACACTACAATTAATAGGTTTACTGATAGTTGTGTCCTAATAGAGTTGTCCATTAAGGTTAGTTTGTACTGTTACCCATAATAGTGCCACATCCCATTTATTTAACAAGAAGACAAGAGATACCAGTGGATTTGGTGTGGCGTTTTAAAGGCACATATCCCCAAAGTAATGACCAAATCAACCTGGTGTTGAATCAAACCAATATATTTTATTTACAATGGTATTTAATTCATAAAAACATATTCATTTTGAAAAGTTACAACCACATAAAACATTCTTAGTATATCTGCATACGTTATTCCAATTGAGATCCTAGTGTATTCATCAATTCACATCTGTATATAGATGAACACCAAACTTGTAAAAGTTACTCAACGCGTTTCGCTGACATTTAGCCGCTTCCACAGGAGTTATTACATGATGCACATAAGCCAAGTATTTTTGTTTGGAACAATCACAGTATCACAACCAATGACTTCTATACTTCAACGTTAGATAAGGTCCAGGAGGCCATAAATATTTACCCAACAGTGGTGTTACAGGAGTCAGAACCCAGAGGTGTTGTGGTTTTTCAAATACAGGTAAGTTGGTACACGCCCTGAGGGCACTGTATATAGTAGACAGAAAATTTGAAAGGGTTCTGACTGATCACAAAAGACACTGCTTCTACAACCAGAGCTCTGCTTGAAAGGAATGTATTTAAATTGATTTGGTCATTACTTTGAGGCTATGTGCTTTTAAAGTCCCACACGAAATCCACTTCGTGTGGTATTTTTTGTCTTATTTTCTTGAATTTAACGATTGATCTATACCAGGGGTGGGGAAACTTTTTTAGTCAGGGGCCACACTCTGAAATAAAATTTGACAGAGGGGCCGGGCCGATGGGAGAGTGGGCGGGGTTATGCCATCATGACGCCACTGAACATGTGCAGTGACACAGCCCGCCCTCTCTCATCGCAGGCTCAGAACCGGGGGACGTGTTCTGCGGCTCTGGCCGGTGCGCCCCCCCAGCGGGGTTCTTCTCCTGAGGGTGGCACGGGAACCACCCAAAGAGCCAGAGAAACATCCCTTTGGGGCCGTAGTTTGCCCATGCCTGATTTATACAGTAAAAGCTCAGACTATAGGAGCCAGAAGCAGCATGAGGAGTCAGTCAGCTGGTCTGCAGGTCTCTCGTGCTTGCAGGTATAAAAGGATAGAGCAGATTGGCAAAGCTCATCTGTTTGCTACTTCTCTTTTCACAACCCAGTCATTGGCAAGGTGAGGTGGATATTTCAGAACACTACAGAGTTGAACTCAGGTCTAAGCTGTGTGTAGAAGCTGTGTAAATATTAGGAATGAATGGACAGAAATACAAATACATTGTTATGTGAACAGTCCCTAAATATGTATGCTATCTGTGTATGTCACTTTTTGGCTGCAGTTCAACCTTAAAATATTGCTTACTAGTAAAACTGACTTTTTTAAAACTATGAATACAATAACATGGCAATATCAATTCATGTGTATGCCATTTCACTTGGAAAGGATGAACCTTTCCAATACATATAACACAGGTAAATCAGTCCCATGAAATATACAAGCACTTGGCTGATCATCCACTCTTATGTTTATGGCATCTAATAGGGTCATATTCGGTCTGGTTACCAGGACAAAATTACAACACAAATCAACAAGAGTGTGTTAAGTGGGGGAAATCATAACTTACTGGTAATCACAGCTATCATTCAAACACCTGGGCAATGGATTGCTCAACTCCAAAAAAAGCACTTCAACTAAGACAAATTTAAAAAGGAAATTGGAGAATAATAAGTGGGCAGAAGTGTGAAAAGGTCATTGTTCAGATCAAGCATCTATTCTGAGAAGATTGCCAAAACATATATTATTTCTATTTATAGATAAAGAAAAAAATGTGCTGCCTAGAACAAATAGGGAAAACGCACAAACTAATAGCAGGTAAAAACCACTTATCCAATTTGTATTCTAACTTTCTACAGACTTAATAAAAGCTCAAACCACAATCTTACACAGCACTTCATTCAGCACTGAAGATTTATAGAATACTTGTGATGTATATATTCGACAGAAAAATGCGCTGTATGAAAAGTATTTTTTCTAATATTAATCTGCAACTAATTAGTCGTTGCTTTTAGAGTGAACCATTAAATATAAAAAAAAAATACACAACATGTTCTCAAAAATCAGCTTATGTCCAGCTGCTAATCAATTGTTCTATAAACATTACAAAATTAAAGTTTAACAAGATCTTTGCCCACTCTAACAACAAAATATAAAACCATGATTTGAGCCTGTGATAAGATAATTTCACAGCTCACATCTATTTTTTAGTTTAGTTACAGTTATGTTCACAGTTGCATGTTACCAGTTCCTGTAATACCAAATTTGTTTTTTAGGCTTCAGTATGTGATGCTAACAATTCATAGGCTAAATATCCCTCCGATGTATCAAAAAAAATTTTAATGTAGAGAATACCTCTGAGTTTATCTAAAGGAATTAGGAGAGATTATTTCAATGTCAGAAGTGGTGATTTTAGTTGCTGAAATGAGAGGCTTTCTTAATCATGACTTTGAACACTCCATTTCCCAACAGACTCCACATTAGATTGTATTTAACCTTACTAACAGCTTACACATGTCAGTGACATTTATTTTAACTCTTTCTTTGTCAGCCGTTTTCTTTAGAGATGTTCTGTGTGTGTTCCATTCCAAGGTTTGCATGCTATAACATCTATATAAGTTCATATAAGCTTTTGTTGGTTGCTTAATAAAAGTCTGCTTTTAGCCTGAACAGTGTAACAATACACTGTTACTTAAATAAAGCCCAGGCATGTTTGGTTCCATATGTAGGGACTTGGCCTATACTGTCCTTTGATGCTTCTGAGAAAATGTTTGTGAAGAAAAAAATACACCCATAGAGCATAAATGGCCCAAATGGTGTGAAGATGAGGGATTTCATTTGCACTGTGTACCTTCAAGTAACAACTTGCAGAAAGTCACCCAGGCTCAACAATGAGAAGTTATCAGCAAAAGTTCCTCAGCAATACGTGAAATATCGCCACTTGCATCCATTTGTGCTATGGTAGGTTGAAAGTTGACTGTAAAGTTGGCCACATCTATACATGTGTTACCATGGTTAATAAAGAAAATTCCTACTTGATTGGTTGAATTTAAGTGTATACAATGGATCATCCAACTAAAAAGACATAGTTAATTGCTCGTGTTGTTAAGACATTTCTCATTGTCTTCCAACTCTTTCACCTGTTCCTTTGTGGATGATTTTACTTGAATTGTCCATAATAGGTTGCCATTCAGATAAAGAGACTTACAAAAGACCAAAAGTATTTGAAAGTGCAGCCAACTCTTTTAGAATATATAACACTTCAGTGATTTCTTTTTTTTATTATCGGTGAAAGAACATGCTAAAGTAGCTTTGATTTCTCCAATTCTGTTTAGAAGTGGCCTCACTTGGTAAGCATCAAAAAGAGACATTGTGTGCCCTAATTTATTTACTAGGATTAGAGTTTTTTTTCTAGGGAAGCTTATTTCTGAGTTAACCTGCCTTTCACCCTAATAGGTGTATGGGGATCTTGTTTGTATAAGCCTGATTACTTTTGATTGCAAAGTCATCTAACTTATCCAGCAGCTTTCCAAATATCCCCTGGCATCAGGCAGCCCCCTTAATTCTTACATTCCTCTAATTTTATGACACAGTCATTGATATTCTTCTGTATCCAGATATTTAGTAATGATTTAAAAGGTATATTGCCACTTTTATATCATGCCTCATAACTATTTCTTAAAGTTCCTTTTTGTAAGCTCTCTCTATTCTTTGTATAAAGGATTTGAAATGTACTTTTGTTGGCAGGAACTTTAGATAAGTGTTCAATTATGTTTCTAGGTCAGTGTCAGTGTGTGGTTCAGAAATCTAAAGTATTTTGCTCTCCATAAAAGGAATATAGCGGGTTCTGAGGTTGGATGTGAGTTGCATGTCTTCCTATTTCTTTATTTTGCCACCTGTGTCCTAGTCAAAATTTTTTCCTTGTGGAAACAATAGAAAATGAGATGAAATTTACTCATTGTGAGCAAAACCCCTCTTGAACAGCTGTCCAGAGAACAAGTCTTTGTCTTTTTAAGTTCTGGACACTAATCAAAATTTTTTGCATTATATTCCAAATATTTATATACCTTGAGTCCCAGTGACACTTGTCACCAGGTCAGAGAAAAACAGAATCTCCCCCTGCAGGAACAAACAGCAGGAAAAATTCAGCAGAAGTTTTAATTCTTTGTCACTCTATCCAAAACAATGCAATTTAAAAAAAATGAAGCTGAACTCCATGCTGAACAAATTGCACAGCATAATTTATAACTCCTGGTCAATGTTTGCTGCATTTGGACATTAAGAAATTCTAACAAAGGAAACTACCGTCAACCAATGTATAAAAGTGGAAAATTCACCGTTTCTTTTTACAAGATTGTACTACTAAAATTGTCCATTAAAAATGGTCAGATTCTACGGAATAAATTCACTGTATGTAGTCGTACATTACTGTAATATATTCTACAAATTTCTATGTATATATATATATATATAAATATATATATATATGTATGTAACTGGTTCACTTTAAAAATGTTTTTTAAATTAAAATACTATTGTGGCAATCCTATTTTAAGAACAGCTCAATTCTATCGTATTTAACCTCTGGATTCATTCCAAAGTAAACAATTTAAAAGTATGTAAGCAGAAAGCTATGACTTCACCATAAACAGTACACAGCTGTTCTGGGTGGGTAACTTGAAATTTATATAAGAAGGAGTATAGTATACCAGCACTGGAACTAACCGCCTATATAACAAGTTGGAAGTGGAAGCATCTGTATACATATAATGAAACATCCATTTAAATCACATTTATCACAATCACATTTTAGGCCCTGAATTACACCAGTGCCCAGTCTCAAATTGTCAAATAGCAAATCTAACCAGCAGGCTCCTAAGGGTGCACCTACCTATATGTAGCAACTAAGCACATGCTATACAAATCTACACATAGGTACTTTAATATTCTGCTTCTCATCCCTGCCAGGTCTTTATAATATCAGGTGTGTTATGTCACCTGCAGGTAACATGCCTATGGAACTCTAAAATTGCTGCTAACTGCTAAATGAAATGCAGGGGAAGGGTTATAATATAAGACTGATCCTGAATTATTGTGCACACTATGTACATTTATTTATTTATGTCTCACTGATATCTTACATAATAGCTTGTTATCTTTAATATTGAATACAACAGATATGATTCTTTAGCAGAATGCATTAAACATACAAATGAACCCTATTAATACCTGTTCCTGTGTTAGAACCGACCACTAGGTGGCGGCAGAACACTGCTAGATTTATCCTGTTAATGACAACTCAACAAAAACATTAATTTCACTTGCCAAGGAATTTTTAATATATTTAGTGTATTTCAGGTCTGCTGAATCCAGAAATGACATCAGTTTCATTGAATTGGCTCTAGTTCTTGTGATACAGGAATCAGAATAGAGGATTTTACCAACAACAAATGTTAACACAGCATATTATTATCAATCTTTACTATCTATATAAAATGCAAAACATCAGTGTAAATAAATATATTAAACGTAGCATTATTTTCATGAAACTTTACAGAAATATAAGTTCTTCAAGAAGTTGTTTAAATGACCCTAATGTATTTTGCTCCATTTGTGGTGAATATTCTCGGAAAAAACAAAGAAGAAACATTACAGTATTTGTGAAACAAGCATATATTGCATATTTTGGTATTAAACTGGGGGACCAAGATAAGTATTGGGCTCCCCATATGAAATTCAAAACTTGTGTAGAGTGTCTACGTCAGTGGAAAAATAGAAAACTGAGAAGCTTGAAATTTGGTGTACCTATGGTACGGCGAGAGCCAGAAAATCATAATAACGATTGTTATTTTTTTACTGTTAATGTAAAAGGTTTCAATTGTTACAAGAAAAACAAGTGGGAGTACCCCGATTTGGAATCAGCAAGACGACCTGTGCTGCATGGTGCTGATGTTCCCATACCAGTGTTCAGTACACTCCCTGATATTCCTGTATCTGACATGGAGGATATACAGGGTATGGAGTGTAATCCAGGAGTTAGCAGTGAATATGAAGGAAGTGTTTCATCAAACCAGCAGTTCTCCCAAGAAGAGCTCAATGATTTAACATGTGACATTAGTCTGTCAAAACAAGCATCTGAACTTTTAGCATCCAGGCTAAAAGAAAAGATCTGTCTGAGACTGGAAGTTAAAATAAAGGTTTATAGGACAAGAGAGGTGACACTCCTACCATATTTCCGTGAAGATGGAGACTTTGTGTACTGTTATAACATCCCTGGACTAGTAGCCCATATGGGAGTAACAGAATACCGAGCAGAAGACTGGAGGGTTTTCATAGACAGTTCCACTTGAAGCTTGAAATCTGTTTTACTGCATAATGGCAACTGCTATGCATCAATTCCAATTGGTCACTCAACAAAACCTAAAGAAGAATATGAAAATATCAAAATGGTCTTACTAAAGCTTTGCTATCATAAACACCAATAGTCCCTATGTGTTGGTTTACAAATGATGACCTTCATACTTGGACAGCAAAGTGGATACACAAAGTACCCATGTTTCATCTGCTTGTGGGATAGTAGAGCAAAGCAGGATCACTGGAAAAAAGTGACATGGCCTCCAAGGGAAAACATGAAAAAAGGTGCAGTGAACATTATTAACGAGCCAATGGTTGACAAAGAAAAAATAATTCTCCCTCCACTACACATAAAGTTGGGATTAATGAAGCAATTTGTTAGATCTCTGAACAAGGATGGTGATTGCTTCAAATACATTTGTAGATTCTTCACTGGATTGAGTACTGAAAAATTAAAAGCAGGAATCTTTGATGGACCCCAGATTTGAAAACTGATAAAAGTTACATGACTGATACTGAAGCTTCTGCCTGGCACAGCTATGTCATTGTTGTGAAGAACTTCTTGGGTAACCATAAAACACAAAATTTATGAAGAACTGGTACAGAACTTAAACTTTAAAAATGTGGGTGCTACTATGAGCATAAAGGTACGCTATCTCCATAGCCATTTCCAGAAAACCTTGGAGATTTCAGTGAGGAACAAGGGGAGAGGTTCCATCAAGATATAAAGGTGATGGAAGAAAGGTATCAGGGCAGATGGGATAGACACATGATGGCAGAATACTGGTGGAGCCTTCAACGTGATTGTCCTAATCATCAGTATAAAAGGAAATCATACAAACTGAGTTTTTTAACGACTTCTTTGTGATTAGTTCTGTAAATATACTGAATATAGAATATATTGACATTAAGTATATAAAAAATTAAATTTTGTATACGTAGGCATATCTAGTTTATGTTTGCTTATTTTTCATGTTTCATTAGTTTTCTATGAGGTTATTAATAAAGTCATTATTTCAAAAACTAAAGCCAAACTAAAACCAATACCATTATTTAGAATCTGTGCATCAAACTTAATCTAAAATGACTTTAATCTGTTTGGCAAGAAAATGTTTGTTGACCAGAGTAATCATTATAAAAATGTGGAATAACTTGAACATATATGAACATGTTTAATATCTCAAGGTCTAAATAAGAATATGTTTACAAATGATATAGTCAACATATTTAGTTACAGGATATTAAAGAAGTGATACCGATTATTTGTATCTGATCTGACTACATAACATAGCTCTAATATAAATGCAGAAAACCAGTAACCATTTCTGTGACAAACACTGTTTGCGGTTTATGAGTTTCAAATGATCCAGTTCATACCACAATGAGTGTTACAAGCCTTACAGTCTGTGTGTTTGTTGTGCTACATTGCATTTATTGTCAACAGCACCCCTAAGCACATCTACAGGGAGCTGCAAAACACCTGTATAATAGCACAGCATGCACCTGCTAATGCTCTGTGTTGCATGCCGGTGTGCACAATTTCAAAGACCCATTATTTTGGAATTGAAGTGCATTGACAGACCAATCAAAATGTCATGACTCAGGTTTAGCAGATCAGCTATATAGATCAAGGCCATGCCAATTTTAAATTCTGAAATAAAATGATGGTAATGGCAATGATAATATTTACAAACTGCACCAAAATTCAATCATTAGACAAGGAAAAGTGTCTAAAAGAAAGAAAAAATGTATACAATAGTTTCTGATCTGATAGTGATGCAAGTAATACATGGCCCTCTCCTGGGATCAGAGAACATAGGCTGTATTATGACCAGTGTTATAATTCCTGGTATAATCCCCTACCTTTTCTTTACTGCTGCTTCAGTTCAGTGGCAGTAGAAGAAATAACCTATACTACCAAGTATGGAGGAATATGTGACTTACCTATGCAACAGACTTAGCTACTTAGCACTTTCATACAGGGAGATCATAACTGTGTGCAGCTTTGGGGACTCATAGTTTACATAAAGCTTTCCTTCACTACAGGAAGCAAAACCTGAATGGTGGGCAATGAGAGGAAGGTAAGTATATGTGCTGGGAATGGCTAATAAAAAGTAAACCATTTCTCTGCCCCATGTAGTCAAAGTACTTTACTACTGGGAGTCTCTGTATACAGAATATTTATTTCAACGTTTTCCCATTGGAGTACCCTGTATGTGTAAATTAAACATATTTAATGCATTTGTTTTACCTGATAAAGCCTTTCTTGTATATACATCGACAACCGTGTAACTGCTTCAGAGTATTGCCATATAAGCATACTCATACTCAAGTCACTCGTGAGACTTTATGAGCCTACAGAATTCCCCAAATCATTTCCCCAACAGCTACATAAAAGAACTATGTAGGGAGGTGAGGGGCAGAGATGTTAGGTCATCATAGAAAGTAGCATGGTCATGATGTAACTCCTTGGGAGTAGTCAAATTTGCTAGCAATATCAAAAGCACAGTGTAAGTGCATACACAAAAAATTTATGAAAAGAAAAACTTTTTTTCACGTTGGTGACAAGAACTCATTCATCGCGTTTTTGTGAGTTTTGAAACTGGCCACAACAAACACATATTTGCACTTTTCTTTTGGTCTATCATTATAATGTGCAGCCTTAGCAAAGCATAGAATGCAACTGCATAGAAATGCAACTGCCCTCTACAGAGTGGCAAAATTCTCATATAAAAGCACATTAGAAACTCAAGCTCCTAGGGTGCTGAAGGTAGCCTTACAATAGGATTTCACATACAATATATACTGGAGTATAACCGAGTATGTTTTTCCCTCAAAATATGATTAGAAAATTGCAGTTTATACTCAGGCCATTAGTAGATGGCACTGTGTCTTCATGTACATGTGCAACAAACTTTTGCCATGGGAGACAAGAGACATGAGCTTGTTACACAAGTTACATCAGCAACAACTAGTGATAGTCAAGAATAATGCACAAAAGATCATTTAACAGCAAGGGACCCGTCATACTAACTCAAAAGCACAAAATACTTTAACCTGTAAAATGTAGATGGGGGATATACAAACTGAGCCACTATGATTTTTTTTCCCCTTTTAAATACATTTTTTAAAAATAACACATCATGGAAATATTTAATCACATTATTTTATTGGCCTCTCTATTGATTACCGTTTTAAATGTTAGCAATGATTTTATGTTGTAGCTTTATATGCAAGTCAAAGATTTTCCTGTATTTCCAGCTAAAAATCAGTATATTAGTTTGTATTTTTCATTGCTTTATATTCACTTATATATACCACTGAACTGACATCCAGAAAAAAATCTAATATGATGTGTGTGTTTTCTTTTTTTTTTTTACCATTTTTATTTCAAGTGTACACATTCTTTTTCTTCTATAGAGAATATTTGCTTCCTGGGTAACAGTACTTGGAGCACTAAATTATGAAAGAATATGTAAAGAAATAGGTCATTACTGCTTTATTATGACATCCCTTCAGCATCAGTTTGTAACACTATTCACCATTTTACCTTTCCAGATCATTACATTTCTGAATAATAAGACCTCTCATAACTTATCATGGTGTAAAACTTACACAGATAGTACATTCGCCCCAGAGCTGCATTGTTAATCACCATAAATTGATTTATTTCCACACACACAGCATTATTTCATCATATAGGTGCACAATGGGAATGTCAATATTCAGCTGGTTTTATTCACACTATATTTAATTCTGTAGTAAATCTCTGCTTAAAGATGAATTAATGAGCATAGACATCATCAGTACACAGCATGTTCCAAGGACTTGAATCAATGGTCAAAACAAAGTCAAATTAACTACTTTTTACAATGAGATATTCCAAGAAACACGTACAAGTACATTATTTTAAGTTATTAATCCTTACCCAAGTTATGCTTAATTTATATTTTATGCTTTCACAGCAAATAATAGCCTATTATTATCTGTACCACATTTTGCACGGTTTACAACAGAAATCTTCGAGTCACAAACCTGGCCAAAAAAATTCATAAGCAGAGGCCATCTTCAGTTAAATCAAATGACAAAACAATCAGTTGGTTTACAGACAAAAGCAGCTGATTTTTTTATTTACATCTTAAAGCTTCCAGTAAAAAAAAACATGACCATGCTTATACTGTCTCCAAAGCCTGTTCTTTCAATGTGATGGCTGATGTCACTGACCAATAGGAAAGCTTGGTAGGTAGGACCAAGCTGTTCTTTTACAGGAATTGTAAATTTGCATATTACCTAAACTGGCTTTATCCTTAGGTCTACGTATTATTTCAACATTTCAATTATTTAGGTTTATGAACAAAAATAGAACAGTACAGTACTTTGAGTTCTTTCTACTATTAACCAAGTCTCAACTTGGAGCTGCATTGGATTGAATCAGTCCATGGTAAGCAGTGAGTTAATTTATTTCATTAAAATTAAGGAGCCGATTTCTCACACTCATTTTATTAACTATCAGAAAGCAAGTGAATTGACCAGCTACAATTTACCTAGATTGCACGACGTTGAGTCTTAATGATAAACCACAATGTCAGGATGTAATTGCACTTACATGGCCTGTAATCCAAATTTGTACCTAAAGTTTTACCAAACTCAAAGGAAATTCAATATGACATACAAAACATTCTTACTTCACATGTACATCTAAAAACGGGTAGCTATACATGTTTTTGTTTTGTAGATAGGACTCCTGAAATCCTGGTCCTGCACCTTTTATTTTTTTTATACCTTCGCCCTTCAATAGCGCATCATGAGCATTGATAAACACTAACACTTGGCATCAAAATATATACATTCCAGGGCTGGTTCCACATGAAAGTGGTGATGAGAAAGCCTTAGAACAACTTCCCACGATTTTTTGGTTTAAGTGAAACAGACGCAAGCCAGCAAACCACTTTTGGAAAAAAAAATTTAAGTGACAGTTCAGTTCTAATTTAACAAATATTTAAAAATATTTCTAAGTATAAAGTGCAAATAAGGACAGGTTTTTAATGATAACAGGATGCACCCTGTTCATCAGACCATTTCAGCATACTACTTAATCTCATATTGGTATCTATTCACCAGTGGTAGTCATGGGGCCAACTGAAGTGACCAACTGAAATAATGCCAACAAAACCTTTTACCACGTTTACCAACATGTTGTCAAATGTTTTGTAAGGCAGAACTCAGCAGATCAGCAGTAGGTTGGCAGCTATTAGCAAATACAGTCATTAAACCTAATAAAAACTCTTTTCGCTAACCCAACTTTTAGGCTTTTGTTTCTGAAAAGCTTAAAACTAAGGCTTAATAAAAAAAATGCTGAATTCATTGACATTCTTAATTTTCTTCTCAATCACAATATGTTTGCCCTTCTCTCTGCAATGTAGATGGATCATGGCTCTTGGGATGCTTTATATATATATATATAAAAATATATATGGGAATGCTAAGATCCAATGAATGAACTGTGCAAGAGGCGCAAGGCTGGAGTTAAGCTTTAATATTCCATTGGTTATTGTGATCCATACAAACATGAAAATAAGTGCATGTTTATAGCAAATCAAAACATGCTACATGCTACATGCAAAAAAAAAAAAAAATCTTTTTTCTGGGATCTTTAACTCAGGGGTTGTTTACCATTACCCTGTGTGCCCTCAACCATCTTTTTTTTCTTTTCATATTTCTGGTGAAATATTTAATGATAAATACTCAAACTGTGCAAGTGTACTCAAGTCATAATCACTATATTGACTAGAGATCCTGTTTGTGTTGGATTATTGTCAAAGTCTTCCTTGCATTGTCAAAAAAACTCCAATAATGATTCTTTATTTTAAAAAAAAAATCACAATACTTGTCTTTAATTGAATATACTTATTGGACAGCATAAATAAATGTAGGAAAGAATCCAAGCAATTTCGCTGATGTCCCTCATGACATTTTACATTAGCTTTTGTGCTTTATTTTATTTTTCTCTGGAAAGACAAAAAGCCACAAATCAATAGAACAATAGGGAGAAATAATTGTTCCGCAGGAGGTTTCGGTTACCACAAGTAGAAAATGACTGTTAAGCAGCTATCTTGGCAATGTTGGCTGCTATAAATATAACACGAGTAGAAAAGTTCTAACTCAGAGATAAAATCATCTATGTTGCATGGCATGAAATGGGCATAACTGGCATGAAGCAAAGCTCCTATATGCCAACTAATATATAAAACATTTCCTAAAATGGTTCAAAGCACTGCAATGGCAGAACTACAACAATGAACTGATAATGGAATGGCGTGCAGCTAGTTATATGCTATTGGTTTCTATTAATATATAACTTAACTTAGTTGGAGTGACTTTGCTTCACTGGGGAAAAGTATATAGAAATATACAGGTAGAAGTTTGTTAGTTGATCCTTCACATATTGATTCACTTGGCACCACTTGCAATTGAGCTACCTTTCTTGATCATTGGAAATATGAGATAGGCCTGTCCTGTATTAATAACCATGGCATGCAGAGTGCATCACATTGCCTGATACAAAATACATACATTTAGTAATATTTAGTCACATGCCACTGGACTTCCTCCTGTAATGTTGAAGACAATTTATAGCTTTCCAAGTTACTTTAGGTCCATGCAAAACATCTTCAACATTACATGAAAAAGCCCAGATAAGTGTGACTTACTGCTACTAGCTATGCAATGAACCGAATAAATGAGAACCTGCATAGGCATTATATGTAAATACCAAGCATACCTCTGACTTGTTTAGAGGTATAACTATATGAACCAGGTGTTCACAAATGACCATATTATCAAATCCCACTGCAACATCCCACTTTGCAATCAACAATCAAAACAATAGTTTGTGGGACTTTCCAGGCAGAATTTTAAATACAAATATAACACAAATAGTATAAAACCAACTGATTTTTTCCTATGGAATACATACACACATACATATATATATATTAATGACATCATTCTACACACAATTCATTATATAGTTACCTGATTCTTGGAAAGGAAACTTGGAAAAAATTGTTGTGAGGAGTGCTGATGAATCCAGCCACCTCCTTGTATGGGTTCCTTATGCCAACATTTGTTGAGGGGGCCAACAATACCATAGACTGATTTATGAATCAGGTAACTATATAATGTATTGTGTGTAGAATGATTAATGTCATTCATTTTGTATCTTTTATTCAAACTACCTGTAAACTTCATATTGTATATATTTATATATCTCAATCTACTCCTCAGGAAGTGGATTCTGTCTATGAAACACGTTATGAGAACTATATTGATATTGGCTTACCAATTTCTTTTAATGGTTTATGTGTTGCATAGTAATAAATAAGTTGATTTTATTCTGTTTGTATTGTATCATTGTGTTAAAAAGTCTGTCTTGAAAGTCCCACAAGTATTTTTTTTTTCATGTTTTTCTTTTTGTTTAGAGGTATATTTTAGATTGTTTTAAGACAAAAGCTGTCAGAAGACCCATCTGTACTCTTGTTTCTAGATTCTATATCTGCCACAATATGACAGATAAAAAGGGGCATTCACACAGACATTGGGCCTGATTTGTTAAAACTCTCCAAGGTTGGATGGAATACACTTATATCAGTGAATCCAAAAATCCTGGAATGGATTTCTTAAAAGTCATTTGCTATTTGCTAGTAAATGTTTAAATCCTGAACCAGATCCATTCCAGGTCACTGATGAAAGTGTATTCTCTCCAGCCTTGGAGAGCTTCAATAAATTGGGCCCTATAAATCAACTATATGGAGTTTGATTTGTGGAGGGAAGATTTTACAGGAGCTTGTAAAAATATATTGATTCCTGGAACCCCTGAGGATATAAAGAATAGAGGAAGGAACTTATGGCAGATAACTACTATGATGTGTAAATGTATTAATATATTACTCTTTTATTACACTCTGGTAAACATGGCACAAGCAAAAGTAAAAGTTTACATTTAACTAAATTTAATTTACATAAGCTGCAGAGAAATGAAAGATCCAGTAAAGCAGTACTTGAGTAATGAGTGTACAAAAATGACCACAGACTTCACATCCTTTTAGATATCACAGATGAAATATTCAACATACAAAAAATCAATCTGATCCCTGGAATTACAGTATTTGGCAGGGAAAGATGCAATTATGAAACACTGCACTGCAGAAATAGCAATTGTTGATCTATAAAATTCAGCTATGGTTCATGTGTGCTAGCGTGAAATGCTTGGCTTTAAAGAAGGCTGCATAAAATGAGTTTTCTACAGCTACAATGTCTGTACATTATTTGTGCCTGGTGTGATGACAGTCTTGTACATTTCTCTTTACAGTCTTGATGTAAATTGGTCTATTTAGTCCACTGCTCCATATCACATACATATTTGTCTGTCATCTCTGCGGGGACTCCCATTTGAGATTTACAGCACAGCATGTCTATATTTCAGACACACTGTAAATGGAAAAGATTCCAGAAAAACAATTACCCAGTCTACTGACCTTATTGAATGTTGTCTGCCCCAGTTTGCAGCAGGTCTGATTTATGACATGTCAGCTTGCCTGACTGTCTCTGCCCCTTCACCGGAGATATAAGAAGAGTCCCAGGATACTGTCAAATGTTCTCTAAGTGTTATTATATTTTACAGGTCTTCAGCCACAGGATATGTAGTGGCATACAATAAATGAAGTAGCATGAAATATGAAGAGTCCAAGAACCATAGATCAATCTGATTGTTTGGAAAGTGCAATAACACCATGTAGTCTGGCGATTATTTAGTAGCTGGTGCTGTGTGTTGACAACACAGAATGCAACAAAGGCTTTAAAATATAGTACCTGATACACTTTTCTGCACAATATTAGATCACATTCAGCCCACCTATGATTTTTTTCTGATATCTCATATATAGGACTAAGGCAGACCTATACTCTATTAAAGGGAATCTGAAAGGAAAGATCATTGAAGAAACATAGGAAAAATAGTAAACATAAAACAGAGGGATATTTTTGTATTTTATGTATTATATTTTTTGCACTTGTCATATAATTAAATTTTTAAAGGGATGAAACCTTGATCTAATACTTTAAAGCAGAACTGTGTGGATGTAGATCATTAGGGCCCCAGCTATAATCTGCAAATATGCATGCATGCCTTGGCACTTGGTAAGCTCCAAAATCCTTCTGATTCATCTGCCTAGTCATGGGTCTTGATTAGTGTTGATGTTCGAATTCGGGTTGTCCCTATATTCGACCCGAATATGGCTGTTCGAATTCGGGTATACCTGAACCGAATTTTGCTGCATTTGACAGCAAAAATTCGGGAGGAAAAAAAAAAATTTTTTTTTTTCTTAAATTATTTATTTCGTATCTGTTTTTTATTTTAAACTTGTTTTTTGTTTATTTTTACAGGTTATCCTACAATGACATTATGAATCATAATGTCATTGTGGGATTCCTGGACCTGCTCCCTGAGTTGCTGAGGAAAGGGAAATCCTGATCAGGCTTTCCCTTTCCTCAGGGAGCAGAGCAATCAGCGGAGCTTTATGCTGACAGCTCTGCTCCCCTGATCCTGGAG